>NC_068455.1:35746166-35758666 GCF_023373465.1 Oncorhynchus keta
CTGAGCAAGAGGACAAGTACATTACAGTGTCTAATTTGAGAAACAGACGCCTCACAAGTCCTCAACTGGCAGCTTCATTGAATAGTACCTGCAAAACACCAGTCTCAACGTCAACAGTGAAGAGGCAACTCCGGGATGCTGGCCTTCTAGGCAGAGTTGCAAAGAAAAAGCCATATCTCAGACTGGCCAATAAAAAGAAAATATTAAGATGGGCAAAAGAACACAAACACTGGACAGAGGAACTCTGGAGTTGGTTTAGGGTTTCTGAGGTAATGGTGTTGATGTGAACCATGGCCAGCCTTTTAAAATCACTTAATGGATACAGACGTGAGTGCTACGGGTCGGTAGTCATTTAGGAAGGTTACCTCAGTGTTCTTGGACACAGGGACTATGTTGGTCTGCTTGAAACATGGTATTACAAACTCAGTCAGGGAAAGGTTGACAATTTCAGAGTAGACACTTGCCAGTTGGTCAGCGCATGCTCGGAGTACATGTCCTGATAATCCATCTGGCCCTGTGGCCTTGTGGATGTTAACCTGTTTAAAGGTTTTACTGACATTGACTACGGAGAGCGCGATCACACAGTCGTCCAGAACAGCTGATGCTCTCATGTATGTTTTAGTGTTACTTGCCTCGAAGCGAGCATAGAAGTAATTTGGTTAATCTGGTAGGCTTATGTCACTGGGCAGCTCGTGGCTGTGCTTCCCTTTGTAGTCTGTAATAGTTTGCAAGCCCTGACCGGTTAGAGTCCCGCTCCTTGAAAGCGGCAGCTCTACCCTTTAGCTCAGTGTGGATATTGCCTGTAATCCATGGCTTCTGGTTGGGTTATGTACGTACGGTCACTGTGGGGATGACGTCATTGATGCACTTATTGATAAAGCCAGTGACTGATGTGGTGTGCTTCTCAATGCCATTGGAGGAATCCCGGAACATATTCCAGTCTGTGCTAGCAAAACAGTTCTGTACCTTAGCATCTGCTTCATCTGACCACTTTCTTATTGACCGAGTCACCGGTGCTTCCTGCTTTAGTTTTTGCTTGTAAGCAGGAATCAGGAGGATATAATTATGGTCAGCTTTGCCAAATGGAGGGCGAGGGAGAGGTTTTTTTCCCCTTCTGGTTGCACATTTAACATTAGGTAAAATGTATTTAAGTTTCCCTGCATTAAAGTCCCCAGCCAATAGGAGCGCCGCCTCTGGATGAGCGTTTTCCTGTTTGCTTATGGCCGTATACAGCTCATTGAGTTTGGTCTCAGTGCCAGCATCGCTTTGTGGTGGTAAATAGACAGCTACGAAGAATATACATGAAAACTGTCTTGGTAAATAGTGTGGTCTACAGCCTATCATGAGATACTCTACCTCGGGTGAGCAAATCCTTGTGCACCATCTGTTGTTAACAAATATACATAGTCCGCCACCCCTCGTCTTACCAGAGGTCCCTGTTCTATCCGGCCTAAAACCCGCCAGCTGTATGTTTTTCTCCCCAATTTCGTAGTGTCCAATTGTTGTAGTAGCTACTATCTTGTCTCATCGCTACAACTCTTGTATGGGCTCGGGAGAGACGAAGGTCGAAAGTAATGCGTCCTCCGATACACAACCACACTGCTTCTTAACAAAGCACCATCCAACCCGGACACTAGCCGCACCAATGTGTCGGAGGAAACACCGTGCACCTGGCAACCTTGGTTAGTGCGCACTGCGCCCGGCCCACCACAGGAGTCGCTGGTGTGCGATGAGACAAGAACATCCCTACTGACCAAGCCCTCCCTAACCGGACGACGCTAGGCCAATTGTGCGTCGCCCAACGGACCTCCCGGTCGCGGCCGGTTATGACAGAGCCTGGGCGTGAACCCAGGGTCTCTGATGGCACAGTACAGCGCTCTTAACCACTGCGCCGCCCGGGAGGCCCACACGTGATCATAGTTTGTCTATTTTATTTTCCATTGATTGTATTTTGGCTAATAGGACCAATGGTAAAGGGAGATGACCCGCCCGGCATCGGATCATTACAAGGCACCCAGATCTTCATCCCCGATATCTCCGTCTCTTTCTCCCGCGAATGACGAGGATGATGTCAGCCGTCTGAAGTAAATCCTTCCCTTCCGACTCGTTAAAGAAAAACTATTCCTCCAGTATGGGGTGAGTAATCGCTGTCCTGAAATCTAGAAGCTCTTTTCGGTCAAAACACACGGTGGCAGAAACATTATGTACAAAATAAGTAACAAATAACACGAAAAAACACACACAACAGCACAATCGGTTAGGAGATCATAAAACGGCAGCCATCTCCTCCGGCGCCATTATAATGGGAGCCCTGCTTTTTCTCCCTGTCACCTCTCCATATATCTCACTCAATTCTTCCCTCCACACCTCTCCCCTTTCCATCTCTCTCCTCTTCCCTTCCTGTCCTTCCATGACTCAAGGAGCCCTGCTCTCTCCTCTTCATATCTCTCCCTCTTTCCTCCCTCAAGCTATCGCTCTCCTCCCTCTCTACTCTCTCTCCTGCCCAGGAGACTGTATGTAAAGGTCATCCCTGCCTGACATTTTCAGAGGCCTCATAGATTTTTTTCACTTCTTATTTCTCGTATTGATCCCCTCATTCCCCCTTGCCCTTAACCCTCCTACCAGAGACCAAGGGCCGACTCCAACTCCGGGGGTCAACAAGCTCCAAATAGCTTTTCCTCTTTTCTCCTCTCTCCTCATCCCCTCACATCAGACATGGCTGTGGAATGTGGGATGGAAGGATGGAGGGAGCAGGAGGAAAGGAGAGAGAAGGAGAAAGAGAAAGAGAAGTAGACTTGACTGTAAACTACATTTGGAGGCATCCGTCATCTCTCAGACTATTCATAGGCGCAATTATAGTGTGTGTTGATATTCTAAATAGTTAGTGTGTGACTCAAAGCTTGTGTTTTCTGGATGTGTGCTTGTCTGAGAGAGAGAGAGAGAGAGAGAGAGAGAGAGAGAGAGAGAGAGAGAGAGAGAGAGAGAGAGAGAGAGAGAGAGAGAGAGATGGAGGGGAAGAGAGAGAACTGAGAGAGGGAGGGAGAGAGCGAGAGATGGGGGGAAGAGAGCGAGATAGAGAGAACTGAGAGGGGGAGGGAGAGAGAGATGAGGGAAAGAGAGAGAGAATTGAGAGAGGGAGGGAGGGAGAGAGATGAGGGGAAGAGAGAGAGAAAGAGAGAACTGAGAGGGAGGGAGATAGAGATGGGGGGAAGAGAGAGAGAGAGAACTGAGAGGGGGAGGGAGAGAAAGAGATGGGTGGAAGAGAGAGAGAGATGAGGGGAAGAGAGAGAAAGAACTGAGAGGGGGAGGGAGAGAGATGAGGGGAAGAGAGAGAGAACTGAGAGAGGGAGGGAGGGAGAGAGAGATGAGGGGAAGAGAGAGAGAGAAATATGGTGCTCATTGTCCTGTTCCTCAGGCTTGCAGTTCCTTCCTCCTTCAAAAAGAAGATGTCCTCACGAGACAAGTTGTGGTGAATAAAATGAGTAGTATAAACAAAAAAACATCTCTCTGATATGATAATGTTCCCGCACTTTTTTGGTTATTATGCTAATGTTTTGGGCCGCATCAGTAATCACTTTCAAGCCTTCAGCTTGAGGTGTGTGTGCGTGTGTGTGTGTATGAGCGTTCTGTGCTCCCTTCAGCTCTGGGCTAGAGAGAGATAGATAGCTACAGTAACCTAACGAGCCCCAAAGGTGCAAGATCAGCCTTTAACAATATGTCACAGGCTGCAGGGGGAGGTCAAAGGGCTCGCTGCTGATTCTGTTACATCCAGAGAGAGGAGATGGCCCCCAGTGATGGTCAGAGAGACAGATGGTACTACAGTAGTTCACCATGTCACCAGAATAGCTAGTGCAGTGTTTCTCCTATCATCTTTCTATTACCTAGGTGAGGCAACAATGACAATCTTCTGTTTGAGCACGTCATGCCTCCTTTGTTATCCTGTGTTTGTAGTGCACTCAAAAGACTGGCTCAGGTAATCGTGTGGTACGACACCAATTGTGTGTAAAGACACATATGTAAGAGAGAAAGTCATGGCGAGAGAGAGAGACTGGAGAGAGAGAGAGAGAGAGAGAGAGACTGAAGAGAGACTGTAGAGAGACTGCAGAGAGACTGCAGAGAGAGAGAGAGAGAGAGACTGAAGAGAGAGAGAGTGGGAGAGAGAGAGAGAGAGAGAGAGAGAGAGAGAGAGAGAGAGAGAGAGAGAGAGAGAGAGAGAGAGAGAGAGAGAGAGAGAGAGAGAGACGAGAAAGAGAGAGAGAGACGAGAAAGAGAGAGAGAGACTGGAGAGAGAGAGAAGAGAATGGAAGGAGGTGTGGGACTCCTAGGTGAGGTATAGGCGGGGTTTCAGGTCTCCACTGAGCAGGAAGTAAGCCATGCCTCCAAATCACCCATCAATCAACCAAGGATAACACTCACACACGCATGCAAAAGCACACCCAAACAAGTGATTTTTCAAATGCTGTATAATGACAGTGTGAGGGTGTATCGTGTAGCAGTAAGGGCTAGGTGCGTGTGAGCACAAATTGTGTTACATGTGGGGTCTTGAAAAGAGCTTCGGACGCGTGTTAGCCTCAGAGCAGAAACAACAGGAGAGACACGCCTAGACACAGCTATGTTTATACCTGCACCTATATAGAGATGAACCACACTGAAACGGTATGCCTCTCAGGGAAGACATCACAGCTCACTGAATATAATAATGTCTCCCTCTTTTTCATCCGAGTGCTTTTTGTCAGGCCCGATTCAGTTGACCGTATATTCTAATATATTCTGATATTCTCTCTCTTCTTCCTTCCTTCAGCCCAGCCTTGTTCTAATCTTTCAGCTTGTTTCCCCTCTGCTCACCCAATTTGAGTTCAAAACAAGGCCTCGGAGACCCATTTGTTTACCCGTGTCTGGGTAAGACCTTGAGTTTTGGGATGTTTTCAAAGGCAGGTTGGTGAATTAATATCATTCCACCGACTGAATACGGATTGCTGCGGTGTCTTGAAATGCGAAGGTATTTTTATGCATTTTGTATTTTTGTTTGACTGCATTTGTGTCATTGTGAGTGAGCTGTTCTCAGGTCAGCAGGACAGTGGAGAGGATATTGCTGTTACAACGCCAACTACCATTCACAAATCCTCCAGTGTGGCTCGTACATGAGAGAGAGAGGGAGAGAACAGGCAAACAGTTAAGCACCATCCCACTATCCCTGGACAAATTGGAAACAGCCTCTTTGGAGAGGGTTTATAGGAGAGGTAAAGGAGGCAGGAGGGTTGTCCCATTTGTTTAAATCACAACAACATCACTCGAGGCCACCGCTGCACGGTGAGACGAGAATAATAGCAACAACAACTGGCTGGGATAGCCAGTGCTCGTGCGTTTCTGCTGTTAATAGTCAGGCTTGTTATCACAGAGCCCATCTCCAGCTAACCGTGATTTAGACTGGGCTAGGCCTCAGGCTGAGGAGGACCAGGGAGAGACAACAGTAACATACGAGTGATGAGGGAACATCTGAAAGGCAGCAGCTCAACTGATCGTCCCTAGACAGACTTGTATTGGATACAGGGACTACACATCTCAGGGGTGTCATTTCTCACAACCTATAGTACGTACGTAGTCCTCTGCCCACAGCCCCTTACCACAGCTAAACAGTTAAACCCCTTCATCAACAACCTATTGCACCTCATAGCGTGTGTCATAGAGCAACTGGCTCTGGTCAGCCCCGCAGAGGAGAGCAGCAGGCCTGGTACAGAGGAGTAGAGGCAGAAAATGTGTTTAGACTGATGGATGTGTCCTCTCTCAACTCTGCTCTGCTTCTGTCTGAGCCACATTATGCTACAGCCCCCTGTCTATTGATCTGGCCTGCCTGATAGCATATGTGTTGTGACTGGCCTCGCAAACACACTCACACAGGGTTACTGCATGTTACACACACACGCGCGTGCGCCACACACTCCTCCGGCGGGCATGCTGTTAGTGTGACATAAGTGATGATTGTGGTGTGTTTTCTGTGCTGCAGCACCTGGTGTAAACCCTTCTGAAAGGTGACCCAGCCTCTGTTTCTGTCTGCCTACAGCCTCTCGCACCGCCCTCACGTAGTCCTCACTAGCCTGACTCACATCCTCTCATAATATCCCCGTAATAGTAGTATCTGTGCGTGTCCATGTATGTTGTTGTGAGCTACAACTGTCATGAATCGGGTCGTCGTGATGAGCCGAAATAACAGGCCTCTGATCAGGCCTGTAGTGAGATGAAGGACGTGTGTACTCTTGTTCTCGAACACGACTCTGACAGGACTCCTGTGTTCTTTGCATAGAGGAAGACTGAGGGCCTTTGTTCTAGCAGAATATCAGTGACACCAATTACTGGATGTATGTCTTTGAACCAGGGAGAGACAACAGAAACATACAAGTGATGAGAGAACAACAGGAAGGCAGCAGCTCAACTGATGGTCCCGAGACAGACGTGTCATTTCTCACGAGCTATAGTACATACGTAGTCCTCTGTGCTGAAGCAACATGGTTTTGGAAAAAGCTCTTGCAGCGTTGGGTCAGTAACCGAAATGTCGCTGATTCAAATTTCTGAGCCGACTCGATGAACAATCTGACGATGTGCCCTTGGGTAAGGCACGTAACTCTACTTGGGTAAGTCGCTGTGGATACGAACATCTACAAAATGACTAAATAGTGAATGTTATCCTGTCAGATGTCATTATTTCCACCCAGTATGACTGAGTCTCAGGCTGAAGGTAGACGTTTCTCCAGATCTACGATCAGATATGATAACAAACGGGCTGCAGGACAATTCAACCTACTATACTCAAATCAAATATATTCCATTGGTCACATACACGTATTTAGCTAAATGCTTGGGTTCCTAGCTCCAACAGAGCAGTGGTATCTAGCAATTCACAACAATACACACATCTAAAGTAAAATAATGGAGTTAAGAAATGTATACATATTAGGACGAGCAATGTCTGAGTGGCATTGACTAAAGTACAGTAGAATAAAATACAGTATATACATATGAGATGAGTAAAGCAAAAATATGTAAACATTATTAAAGTGACTAGTGTTCCATTTAAAGTGACCAGGGATTCCATGTCTATGTATATGGGGCAGCAGCCTCAAAGTTGCAGGGTTGAGTAACCGGGTGGTAGCCGGCTAGTGAGGGCTATTTAACAGTCTGATAACCTTGAGATCAAAGCTGTTTTTCAGTCTCTCAGTCCCAGCTTTGATGCACCTGTACTGACCTTGCCTTCTGGATGGTAGTGGGGTGAACAGGCCGTGGCTCGGGTGGTTGATGTCCTTGATGATCTTTTTGGCCTCCCTGTGACATCGGGGGCTCTAGAGTGTATGGAAGGAGGTGGTTGGGGATGGCTTCAGCGATTTCAAAGCAGTAATAATGACATTTAGGGAGAGAAAGCAAGAGAACGTTTTTCTCCAGTGAGGTCTGTCTGTCTGTCTGTCTGTCTGTCTGTCTGTCTGTCTGTCTGTCTGTCTGTCTGTCTGTCTGTGTTTGTTGCTGATGGCTTTATGTTTTACACATGCTAATAGAATGGCTCCATTGACTTCCTTCTTACTCTTGCAGATCAAATTGTGCCCTTAGACCAGTAATAATTTCTGCAGACTTCCTATCAGAGGCCCAGACGTCTTTCCTCCCTCCTTCCTCCTGCACTCTTCATTATGGAGCCTCTCTCGGCTGTCTGTCTGTGCTGGAGGCTGACATGCCGGCCAAATGAGACACAGGGCCATGGGCTGCCCCTGCCCCCCTCTTTCTTTCCCCCTGTCTCTTTCTCACTGTGTCCTTATCCCCTCCCTTACTTCCTTCCTTCAGGTCCCTTCTCCCCGATCCCCCTATTCCCCAGTCCCTCTCTCCATCTCTCCCTCTATTTATCTCCCCCTATCCCCCCATCCCTCTCTCCCTGTCTCCCGCCTCACGAAAACAATAGTCTTCCAGCAGCAGCTACGGTCTGTGTTGCTGAGTTCAGCCCGTTCCCAGCCCATACACTCTCCATGCAGGCAGATGGCAGGGCCTGAGACAGGGAGGATAAGAACAGCATCTGGTCTCTTTTACTCTGCCTGTCTCTCCTTTCTTGCCCAACCCCAGGGATGGAACAATGCTTTGTGTTGGTGGCGCCTCGCTCACCCAGGCCTGATAAAAAAAAACACTGGGTAAAGGGTGTGTGTGTGTGTGTGTGTGTGTGTGTGTGTGTGTGTGTGTGTGTGTGTGTGTGTGTGTGTGTGTGTGTGTGTGTGTGTGTGTGTGTGTGTGTGTGTGTGTGTGTGTGTGTGTGTGTGTGTGTGATGTACTGACAATGGAGATGCACAAGAAATGAGTTTATTGTTGAGTCACAAATAAACTCAAAACACACACACAAATCATCTGCATGCCACCTGTGGCAGGACACCCTGGCACGTGGTTGGCAGTGAGTCTGTTATTAAGAACCATGCCACCTGTGGCTGGGCACCCTGGCACGTGGTTGGCAGTGAATCTGTCATTAAGAACCATGCCACCTGTGGCTGGGCACCCTGGCACATGGTTGGCAGTGAGTCTGTCATTAAGAACCATGCCACCTGTGGCTGGGCACCCTGGCACGTGGTTGGCAGTGAGTCTGTCATTAAGAACCATGCCACCTGTGGCTGGGCACCCTGGCACGTGGTTGGCAGTGAGTCTGTCATTAAGAACCATGCCACCTGTGGCTGGGCACCCTGGCACGTGGTTGGCAGTGAGTCTGTCATTAAGAACCATGCCACCTGTGGCTGGGCACCCTGGCACGTGGTTGGCAGTGAGTCTGTCATTAAGAACCATGCCACCTGTGGCTGGGCACCCTGGCACGTGGTTGGCAGTGAGTCTGTCATTAAGAACCATGCCACCTGTGGCTGGGCACCCTGGCACGTGGTTGGCAGTGAGTCTGTCATTAAGAACCATGCCACCTGTGGCTGGGCACCCTGGCACATGGTTGGCAGTGAGTCTGTCATTAAGAACCATGCCACCTGTGGCTGGGCACCCTGGCACGTGGTTGGCAGTGAGTCTGTCATTAAGAACCATGCCACCTGTGGCTGGGCACCCTGGCACGTGGTTGGCAGTGAGTCTGTCATTAAGAACCATGCCAACCTAGAGTTAGTTTAATCATTAGTTTTGATCACGTGATTAATCTGTTATGAGAGGCTGTAAAGCCACCATGATTGAGGCGATCACTGACTGAGTGTGTGTGTGTGTGTGTGTGTGTGTGTGTGTGTGTGTGTGTGTGTGTGTGTGTGTGTGTGTGTGTGTGTGTGTGTGTGTGTGTGTGTGTGTGTGTGTGTGTGTGTGTGTGTGTGTGTGTGTGCCCTTACAACAACAACAACAAGTATGTGGAGAAAAAAATACATGTGGCTTTTGGACACATTTATAAACAAATCCCGTGAAAAATGACACGTTAAGATTTGTTTTATTTGTATGTATTTTTAAGCGCGTCAGACCAGGTTTTTGGACAAGTGTGGATTTTCACGTCAGCTTTTTTGCATTTATTTTTCTCATGTGAACAAATCGTGTGAAATAATTATTTTAAGCTCCACATATGAAAACAGCTACAGTTGAAGTCGGAAGTTTACATACACGTTAGCGAAATACATTTAAACTCAGTTTTTCACAATTCCTGAAATGTAATCCTTATGGCCAAACAGTTCTATTTTTGTTTCATCAGACCAGAGGATATTTCTCCAAAAACTACAATCTTTGTCCTCATGTGCAGTTGCAAACTGTAGTCTGTCTTTTTTTATGGCAGTTTTGGAGCAGTGGCTTCTTCATTGCTGAGCGGCCTTTCAGGTTATGTCGATATAGGACTCGTTTTACTGTGGATATAGATACTTTCGTACCTGTTTCCTCCAGCTGCTTGGTCCCATGGTGTTTATACTTGTGTACTATTGTTTGTACAGATAAACGTGTTACTTCCAGGCATTTGGAAATTGCTCCCAAGGATGAATCAGACAGGTCTTGGCTGATTTCTTTTGATTTTCCCATGATGTCAAGCAAAGAGGCACTGAGTTTGAAGGTAGGCCTTGAAGTGCATCATACAGGTACACCTCCAATTGACTCAAATGATGTCAATTAATGTCAGAAGCTTCTAAAGCCATGACATTTTCTGGAATTTTCCAAGCTGTTTAAGGCACAGTCAACTTAGTGTATGTAAACTTCTGACCCACTGGAATTGTGATACAGTGAATTATAAGTGAAAGAATCTGCCTGTAAACAATTGTTGGAAAAATGACTTGTGTCCTGCACAAAGTAGGTGTCCTAACTGACTTGCCAAAACTATAGATAGTTAACAAGACATTTGTGGAGTGGTTGAATTAAAGTAAAAAGTAAAAATGCAAATTTGACGTGTTTTCATGTAAGGGAGGGAACACTAATCCCAGAGCCACAGTAGTCGCTGTCTCCTTTGAAGTCGGAATGCAGAAACAACAAGTCTCCTCTTCCTCCACACAGAAGGAACGGCTTCAGTCTGCTGGCTTGGGTTTAATGGAGGGAGATTATGGAATTTAGCTTGATAGGTTCTGTTTTTTTTTTCTCGTTGAAAATCTACTCTGTGGATGGATCTTGGGTCTGGATCCTGAGCCAGTCTAGGGGGACCCTGTAGGAATGAAGTCTGGGTGTGTGCCCGGTCTAGATTTGGCACCAAGTGGTCCTAGCCAGCCGTTGAGGTCCTGGGTAGTGACCAGAGTGATGGGCCCAGAGGAGGCAGACAGGCTGAGCTCAGGGTCTGTATCTGGGGGTCTTAATTTAGCTCCTCTCTCAGTCTCACCCTCTGGAAGAGTACTCATGTTTGCTGTAGACACGTTGAATGCCTTAAAGCTGCGCATTACATTTCAGTAGCTGTCATTCTCAACCGACTACATCTTTACTTAGAGAGAGGTGGAATGGACACCAACAGTTTTACAGTCAATACTATACTGTATCTTCACGTAAGGCAGAAAACACGTTTGAGACACATTACAGACACTCTCACATGTAGGCATATGATTTCACTTTCCAAGGAAGTAAAGGATCCAAGCATATAGATAATATTACCCGGTCATGTGTTTGGAGATAACTGTCTAACACCCAATGTAAAGGCCAAATGAATAATACCGTGTTACATCATGCATGGGAATATCACTTTAATATCACTCAATAAAACCCCAATGTAACGTATACCCTGTCTGTTTAGATATGGTCCCTGTAACGAGGGCTGACCCTTCTTCAATCCGCTTCTAATGCTTTGTTTCCCCCGGATACTAATGACAGCCTTTCTCCCTCTCTCAGTCCCTCTCCCCCTCCAATTAAACACATAAGCAGAGAGTGGAGGCAACAAAGGGAGTGGATGAATGTAGGTGGCACCCCAGCTGCCTGTACTGTCTGAATGTTAGGCAGAACACATCCTCCTCCTGTTTCTAATGTGTACTTGAAGCCGAGGAAAGGCAAGGCATTGACACTACCCCTCGTTCTCTTTTTATTTTTTATTTCCTTCCATGATAAAAGCTTGAGTTCCGTTTAGATGTTTAAACAGGCAGCTCCACAGACAGCCGTGCTGTGGGTGCATAATTAAGGACCCCTGCTCTATTGAGTTTCCAGTCGCGTCTCTGAAATGAGACACACGATGCAGTCTCCCGCTCGCTAGTCTGGAGTCCCCTTCTGCTGGGCTGGGCCCCCTTCCCTGTCTCTCGCTCTCTCTCCTTTTTCTCCTTCACGTCTTCCCTCCCTCCCTCCATCTCTCCCTCCCTCGCTCTCTCTCGCTCTCCGTTCTGCGCGGCACGTAAGGCCCTGAGTTAATCATTCATCAGCATGACAACCTATCTATTTTTATTGGTGTGGGGGACTTTTCTCTCGCTCTTTCTCTTGCTCCCTCTCTCTCCCCCCCTTTTCTCTCGTGCTCGCTCACTCGTTACACTCACTCCGGAGGGAGGGGGGAACAGATAGAGGAAGGGGGATAGAATAACTTTGTCCTTGTTTTGGTTATGTGATGGGATAAAGAAAGAGAAATATTTAAATTACAATTGAATGAAGCAGCCGGCGGGGAAAATAAATGAAGGAGACGAGAGAAGAAAAAGACCTAGAGAGAAAAGAGGCAGGAATGAGTGAAGGGAGAGGGGGGGGACTGGGGGGTGTAGGAAGAGAGAGAGAGAGAGAGAGAGAGAGAGAGAGAGGCAGGAATGAGTGAAGGGAGAGAGAGGGGACTGGGTGGTGTAGGAAGAGAGAGAGAGAGGCAGGAATGAGTGAAGGGAGAGGGGGACTGGGGGGTGTAGAGAGAGAGAGAGAGAGAGAGAGAGAGAGAGAGAGAGAGAGAGAGAGAGAGAGAGAGAGAGAGAGAGAGAGAGAGAGAGAGAGAGAGAAAGGAGTGAAGGGAGAGAGAGGGGACTGGGTGGTGTAGGAAGAGAGAGAGAGACTTGAGAGAGAGAGAGACAGAAACAGGAATGATTGAAGGGAGAGAGAGGGGACTGGGTGGTGTAGGAAGAGAGAGAGAGACTTGAGAGAGAGACAGAAACAGGAAT
>NC_068455.1:36661166-36808666 GCF_023373465.1 Oncorhynchus keta
AAGTCTAAGTAGATCAGACCCAGATGCTATTGCATTAGTGTCTATGGGACAGCACCCCCCTTAAGTAGATCGGAACTTACAATTTATTTTCAATGGTAAATGGCCTAAGTATGAGTATACTCTCCACCATCTTTGCTTGTAAACTAGAGTGACACGCTGCACGCACATACACTACATGACCAAAAGTATGCTCATCGAACATCTCATTCCAAAATCATGGGCATTAATATGGAGTTGGTCCCCCCCTTTGCTGCTAGAAAAGACTCCACTCTTCTGGGAAGACTTTACACTAGATGTTGGAACATTGCTGCGGGGACTTGCTTCCATTCAGCGACAAGATCATTAGTGAGGTTGGGCATTGATGTTTGGGCGATCAGGCCTGACTCGCAGTTGTTGTTCAATTCATCCCAAAGGTCTTTGACGGGTTTGAGGTCAAGGCTTTGTGCAGCCCGGTCAATTTCTTGGAAACACAGAAACATTCTGGAATGTCACTGTATGCTGTAATGCTAAGGGAACTAAGGGGTCTAGCTCGAACCACGAAAAACAGCCCCGGATAATTATTCCTCCTCCACCAAACTTTACATTTGGCACTATGCATTGGGGCAGGTAGTGTTTTCCTGGCATCCGCTAAACCCAGATTTGTCCGTCAGACTGCCAGATGGTGAAGCGTGATTCATCACTCCAGAGAACGCATTTCCTCCACTCCAGAGTCCAATGGGGGCGAGCTTTACACCATACCAGCCGATGCTTGGCATTGCACATGGTGATCTTAGGCTTGTGTGGGGCTGCTCGGCCATGGAAACCCATTTCATGAAGCTCCCGATGAACAGTTATTGTACTGCCGTTGCTTCCAGAGGCCGTTTGGAACTCTTAGTGAGTGTTGCAACCGAGGACACGCCGCACGCTTCAGCACTCGGTGGTCCAGTTCTGTGAGATTGTGTGGCCTACCACTTTGCGGCTGTGCCGTTCTTGCTCCTAGATGTTTCCACTTCACAATAACAGCACTTACAGTTGACCAGGGAAGCTCTAGCAGGGCAGAAATTTGACGAACTGACTTGTTGGAAAGGTGGCATCCTATGACGGTGCCACGTTGAAAGTTACTGAGCTCTTCCGTAATGCCATTCTACTGTCATTGTGTGTCTATGGAGATAGCATGGCTGTATGCTCGATTTTATACATCTGTCAGCAACGGGTGTGGCAGAAATCCACTAATTTGAAGGGGTGTCCACATTCCGTTGTATATATAGTGTAGTTTGATTTTATTGGTGGGCAGAACTCACAGGAGGTATGTTTGTAAATGAATTTGATCAAGATATTGATAGCCGATTCCCTCTTGATTCAAAATAAAACAAATGTTTTGCTGTAATTCTAGCCAGGTAGCTAGCAATTTTATCAAGTTGGATTTAGCCACGTGGGTAGCCCATCTATAAATGGGCTACCAATCTCCCAACCTCATAACGAGCTACCAAGAAGCCATTTCAGCCTATCAATCAAGTTTGAGCAAGCTTGGCTAGCTTACCTAGCTATCTTAGCTGGCAATTGCATGCCTGCTGGCAAGGTTGCTAGACTTTAAAAAAGCAAGCAATTACTAAATTACTGAATAAGACTCATTCTATTTTACCCATATTTTAGCAAAGATGCAGGCAGGGGCTGGGGAAATGTAACCACTGAATTTAATAGACAGAGCTCTGCATGCAAAGATTGACAGATATTTAGATTGTATTTTCAAAACTCTAATGACTAATAGATACACAATTGAATAACATTGCTTTAATTATTGGGTAATGATACTATATACCCATGTGGCAGTTGTACTAAAGGCATACAAGTTTATTAAAATGACAATTGAATAAGTGAAGGCAGTATGCTTAGATAGCCTATGCAGAAAATATAGCTTTATTCCTTTCTCTCTTTTTTTTTTACATCAAATTAGGCATAATGATTATGTCTCTTGATTCCAGGAAGAAGCTGTTTCAGCTAAATTCTCCCGACCACCCCCTACAACATGTACTTTGTGCCCTCAGATTTTGGGGGTGCATGGTGCCCCTGGGTGCAGGGCAAGTCATATCAAGTAAAATACACACAATTGGGTATCATTTTATTAATCATACTGTACAATGCATTATGGTTGTTCCATGTGATGGTTCTCACACAATATATACCCTAAATCCTGTAGGTTTATATCAAACAACTAGAGAGAGAGAGAGAAAGCGAGCCAGAGTTGGGGGTGGGGGATGGGGGTATGTGAAAAGGGCAGGAGGGAGGCACATTTACCTTGCGCTTCAACGGAGGCGAATAACACTGCAACGAAAGCCGACACGGCCAATGACAGCCTTATCTTCATTTTTTAGAAGTATTGGGTCAGCAGCAGCACATTAATGAATCTGAGGAGAGAGTTGAGTTCAAACCCATTAGGTTTAGCTTTGAGAAGAGAATGGGCAAAAAATCACGAGCCTTTGAAAGGGAATATATTGACTGAAGAGGCAACATTTGGTTCAAAGGAGTGAAAAGTAACGAGCTAATTTTTGTCACCTCATGCATGCGTTGTCTTTTACATTTTTTCATTTATCCTCTAAGCAAGTCAGTTAATAACACTTTTTTATTTACAATGACGGTCTCAAGAATTATCATAACTATATTCGTTAATAACCATGAGTTTTTTTTTTTAAATCACGTACTTTTAGTAAATAATTTAATCATAATTCGACCTGTCGTATAGGCTCGACATTGAAAACATTTGAGAATTTCGTCAAAAGCAAACCTGCGTGGAATATCAGAAATAGGCTACTGGTCCTACAGGTTGTGCACCCCGCCTAGTGGCACAGAAGCTCATATAGGGCTACTGAAACTGGAAGGACATTTCATTCAGTTATATCCTATCATGTATGCCAACTTAATATACATCAGGCCCATAGATAAAAAAAAAAATGTATATGTAGTATAAATTACTTTTGCCAAAACCTATTAGCAAATTACTAATGATCAACTAATTTATTTGTTACTTTGGCTAGGCTATTCTAATTCAATGTTCATACTCTAATACAGTATACTTATTGATTCCACACATGAGTACCGTCATAATCCAACATATATGTTCCTTTATGGGAAAAAAACAGTCTGAAGAACTAACCAAGCACAAAAAAAATCTTTCACCTGTCTGGCAGTTATTCACAGAAAAATAATAAATCAGTTCTTTCATTAGAAAAAGCTCATAAATATAGCACATACAGCTAAGCTCAATGTTTGAGTAATTGAAAACCATTTATTTTGTATAAATCTTATATTATTTCTAACCCACAGCAAGATAGAAGAAAACAAAATATGTTGCTCACCTGGTCAATCTTAACAGAATAAAATCAGAAAATGTAGATGCACCCGCCTGGAAGACTCCCCCTTCTAGAAACTGATAGAGAACTTTCAGGAGCTCTGGGTGGACACTTCTCTCTAGCTGGCTACTGGAAGATCCAACAGCATGTCTTCCAGAAAGAAAGTCTCTTTCCAAGTGGGAAGAATCTTTCCACAATCTGCTACTTAATAGGGGGCTGTTCCCAACTCTCATTTTACAATAAGCTCTTACGAAACTCCACTGGTAAACCTCGCAATGGTTTGATATATGAAACATCCCCCAAAGTGGGAATACACTTCTGGAAACTGCATTCTTTTCTGAATTCATTTGGCACATTGATCTTATGAGTTACAAGTGCCTAATGGGCAACCCTAAGGAACTTAACATGTAGGCTATATATACATATATATTTACATACATACATACTATATATACAACATCAGTATAAAGCTTGGACACCTACTCATTCAAGGGTTTTTATTTTGACTATTTTCTAAATTGTAGAATAATAGTGAAGACATCAAAACTATGAAATAACACATATGGAATCATGTAGTAACCAAAAAAGGGTCAAACAAATCAAAATATATTTTATATTTGAGATTCTTCAAAGTTGTCACTTTGCCTTGATGACAGCTTTGCACACGCATTCTCTCAAACAGCTTCATGAGGTAGGCACCTGGAATGCATTTCAATTAACGGGTGTGCCTTTTAAAAAGTTAATTTGTGGAATTTCTTTCCTTCTTAATGCATTTGATTGTGTTGTGACAAGGTAGGGTTGGTATACAGAAGATAGCCCTATTTTGTAAAAGACCAAGTCAATATTATGGCAAGCCCAGCTCAAATAAGCAAAGAGAAATGACAGTCTGTCATTACTTTAAGACATGAAGGTCAGTCAATGCAGAATATTTCAAGAACTTTTAAAGTTTCTTCAAGTGCAGTCGCAAAAACCATCAAACGCTATGATGAAACTGGCTCTCATGAGGACCGCCACAGGAAAGGAAGACCCAGAGTTACATCTACTGCAGAGGATAAGTTCATTAGAGTTACCAGCCTCAGAAAATTGCAGACCAACCTAATGCTTCACAGAGTTCAAGTAACGGACACCAACTGTTCAGTGGAGACTGCGTGAATCAGGCCATGGTTGAATTGCTGCAAAGAAACTGCTACTAAAGGACACCAATAAGAAGAAAAGACTTGCTTGGGCCAAGAAACACGAGCAATGGAAATTAGACTGGTGGACATCTGTCCTTTGATTTGACAAGTCTAAATTTTTGATTTTTGGTTCCAACCGCAGTGTCTTTGTGAGAAGCAGAGTAGGTGAACGGATGATCGCCGCATGTGTGGTTCCCACCGTGAAGCATGGAGGAGGTGTGATGGTGCTTTGCTGGTGACACCGTCAGTGATTTATTTAGAATTCAAGGCACACTTCACCAGGATGTCTACCACAGCATTCTGCAGTGATATGCCATCCAATCTGGTCTGCACTTAGTGGGACTATCAACAGTGAAGAGGCAACTCCGGGATGCTGGCCTTCTAGGCAGAGTTCCTCTGTCCAGCGTCTGTTATTGTGCTCATCTTAATCTTTTCTTTTTATTGGCCAGTTTGAGATATGGCCTTTTTTTTTGCAACTCTGCCTAGAAGGCCAGCATCCCGGAGTCACCTCTTCACTGTTGACATTGAAACTGGTATTTTGCGGGTATTATTTAATGAAGCTGCCAGTTGAGGACTTGTGATGCATCTGTTTCTCAAACTAGACACTAATGTACTTGTCCTCTTGCTCAGTTGCGCACTGGGGACTCCCACTCCTCTTTCTATTCTGGTTAGAGCTAGTTTGCGCTGTTCTGTGAAGGGAGTTGTACACAGCATTGTACGAGATCCTCAGTTTCTTGGCAATTTCTTGCATGGAGTAGCCATAATTTCTTAGAACAAGAAAAGACTGACGAGTTTCAGAAGAAAGTAATTCGTTTCTGGCCATTTTGAGCCTGTAATCGAACCCACAAATGCTGATGCTCCAAATACTCAACTAGTCTAAAAAAGACCAGTTTCATTGCTTCTTTAACCAGAACAGCAGTTTTCATAATAACATAATTGCAAAAGGGTTTTCTAATGATCAGTTAGCCTTTTAAAATGATAAACTTGGATTAGCTAACAACGTGTCATTGGAACACAGGAGTGGCGGTTGCTGATAATGGGCCTCTGTACGGCTATGTAGATATTCCATTAAAAAAATCTGCTGCAATAGCAGATTGCAGTTACAATAGTCCTTTACAACATTAACAATGTCTACATTGTATTTCTGATCAATTTGATGTTATTTTAAATGGACAAAAATGTGTTTTTCTTTCAAAAACAAGGACATTTCTAAGTGACCCCAAACTTTTGAACATTAGTGTATATATAAATAAATAATGGTCAAAAAGGTGTCAACTATATTTTTTTATATGTAATTTGAAGTATTTGTTTAATCAATGAACATCTGTTGAATTTGAATTTACCATCCAAAGATCCATCCGTGGATTTTCTTGTGGATCTCGAGGTGTGCTCACTCAGGCAACTTTTACACATTGAAAATTGTAGTAAACCAAGTTGAGCCACCGATGTTGAAACACACTAACAGTCCTACATTTAATGAAAATTACAAACAATAAAATATATTACTTATTTAGTACCATTTTGCTTGATTAAGTAATTACAGGTCAGGTAGGCCATGTGAACAGCCTTGACCAGTTTGGGTATTATTGAGGCAGTGTTGCCTTTCATTGTAAACGTTTTGAATGGATCTTCGCGGAGTAGAAATGGTCAGTCCAGTTTCCTTAAACCAAATCCAGATTATGTCATTCATTTCATGGTCAAGGAGGCCCTCTAGTGTTTAAAAGCAGAACATACATATAGGACAGCACATTGAAAGTCATCACGTGCAGAAGTGTCCACTAGGCTACAGGCCCAGGGGTTTTTCCCATAGAACAGTTAATTTATTGGTTCATGTGCACAATCAAAGCTAAAAACATTATTGTCATATACAAAGGTATACACACACACTGCTAAAAAAAAATAAAGGGAACACTTAAACAACACAATGTAACTCCAAGTCAATCACACTTCTGTGAAATCAAACTGTCCACTTAGGAAGCAACACTGATTGACAAAAAATGTCACATGCTGTTGTGCAAATGGAATAGACAACAGGTGGAAATTAGAGGCAATTAGAAAGACACCCCCAATAAAGGAGTGGTTCTGCAGGTGATAACCACAGACTACTTCTCAGTTCCTATGCTTCCTGGCTGATGTTTTGGTCACTTTTGAATGCTGGCAGTGTTTTCACTCTAGTGGTAGCATGAGACGGAGTCTACAACCCACACAAGTGGCTCAGGTAGTGCAGCTCATCCAGTATGGCACATCAATGCGAGCTGTGGCAAGAAGGTTTGCTGTGTCTGTCAGCGTAGTGTCCAGAGCATGGAGGCGCTTACCAGGAGACAGGCCAGTACATCAGGAGACGTGGAGGAGGCCGTAGGAGGGCAACAACCCAGCAGCAGGACCGCTACCTCCGCCTTTGTGCAAGGAAGAGCACTGCCAGAGCCCTGCAAAATGACCTCCAGCAGGCCACAAATGTGCATGTGTCCGCTCAAACGGTCAGAAACAGACTCCATGAGGGTGGTATGAGGGCCCGACGTCCACAGGTGGGGGTTGTGCTTACAGCCCAACACCGTGCAGGACGTTTGGCATTTGCCAGAGAACACCAAGATTGGCAAATTCGCCAAGGGCACCCTGTGCTCTTCACAGATGAAAGCAGGTTCACACTGAGCACATGTGACAGAGTCTGGAGACGCCGTGGAGAACGTTCTGCTGTCTGCAACATCCTCCAGCATGAACGGTTTGGTGGTGGGTCAGTCATGGTGTGGGGTGGCATTTCTTTGGGGGGCCGCACAGCCCTCCATGTGCTCGCCAGAGCTAGTCTGACTGCCATTAGGTACAGAGATGAGATCCTCAGACCCCTTGTGAGACCATATGCTGGTGCGGTTGGCCCTGGGTTCCTCCTAATGCAAGACAATGCTAGACCTCATGTGGCTGGAGTGTGTCAGCAGTTCCTGCAAGAGGACGGCATTGATGCTATGGACTGGCCCGCCCGTTCCCCAGACCTGAATCCAATTGAGCACATCTGGGACATCATGTCTCGCTCCATCCACCAACGCCACGTTGCACCACAGACTGTCCAGGAGTTGGCGGATGCTTTAGTCCAGGTCGGGGAGGAGATCCCTCAGGAGACCTTCCGCCACCTCATCAGGAACATGCCCAGGCGTTGTAGGGAGGTCATACAGGCACGTGGAGGCCACACACACCACTGAGCCTCATTTTGACTTGTTTTAAGGACATTACATCAAAGTTGGATCAGCCTGTAGTGTGGTTTTCCACTTTAATTTTGAGTGCGACTCCAAATCCAGACCTCCATGGGTTGATAAATTTGATTTCCATTGATAATTTGTGTGATTTTGCTGTCAGCATATTCAACTATGTAAAGAAAAAAGTATTTAATAAGAATATTTCATTCATTCAGATCTATTATGTGTTATTTTAATGTTCCCTTCATCTTTTTGAGCAGTAATATATATATATATTTTTTTAAAGCTGTCTGTTTATGACAACATCAGATGTACTGAGATTTTAAAAAGAAGACATACACATGGATATGACTTCGTATTGTAGTTTTATTATCTATGGTACATTAATTGTACAATCAATAAATATTGATCCCAGGCATGAAACATATTGGCATTATTGACAGGACAAATAATCTCCCAGATCATACATCTGCACAACAGAGAACATTAATGTAGGGATGGACATGGACAAGGGCACTCATGCCTTCTTGGGCATGGCTGCATTGAGGAGTTCATACACGACAAATCCACTTCCTGTGAAGAGATAGGAAAGATTTTTAAAATAACAGGCAAAGCAAGAAATGTGTGTGAAACTGGCATTGGACTCCACTGATTGTGGTTAGACATGACTCTAGTCAAGATTACTTGATCAACTGCCGTAAAGATGCCATTAACACTTCAAGGTGGGTTAAATCAGGGCTGTACAATTTCACATGTCCAATTTCAGGTTAATGCACTTACCAAAGACTGTAAGGGCCATTGTTAGCCTGTACAGAATAGCATCCGTGGCTCCTCCCTTCAGATGGACTGGAATCCCGTTATCTGCCTGCACAAAGAGGAAATTATCATCCGGCATTCAGAAAACTGACAAGCCCTTTATAGAGCAACATACATGAACCAAAAGATAAATGATTCTGCCTGGGTACAGGTCTGTTGGTGGTGGCAGTGGTATTTAAAAAAATGGCACCACCTGAATATGTTTGTTGATGCATTTCATTCATCAGCACAGCACTATAATTAGACCTGGCAAAGCCCCAAATATTCAGTGGGACATACAATGCCTTGCAAAAGTATTCATCCCCCTTGGCATTTTTCCTATTTTGTTGCATTACAACTTGTAATTTAAATGGATTTTTATTTGGATTTCATGTAATGGACATACACAAAATAGTCAAAATTGGCGAAGTGAAATGAAAAAAATTAGAGAAAATTAAAAACAGGAAAGTGGTGAGTGCATATTATTGACCTTTGCTATGAAGCCCTTAAATAAGATCTGGTGCAACCAATTACCTTCAGAAGTCACATAATTAGTCAAATAGATTGCACACAGGTGGACTTTAAGTTTCACATGATCTGTCACATGATCTCAGTATATTACAGAACAACTGCTTTGAAAGGCCCCAGAGACTGCAACACTACTAAGCAAGCAGCACCATGAAGACCAAGGAGTTCTCCAAACAGGTCAGGAACAAAGTTGTGGAGAAGTACAGATCAGGGTTGGGTTATAAAAAAATATCAGGAACTTTGAACATCCCACAGAGCACCATTAAATCCATTATTAAAAAAAAAAAATGGAAAGAATATGGCACCTGGGTACAGGTCTGTTAGTGGTGGCAGTAAAATAGTGCCGGAAGAAAAGGCAGCAGTTTTATGGGCACCCAACTAATTGTGCTATTATGTGGGTTGTTTTCGCATTATTTGTAACTTATTTTGTACATAATGTTTCTGCAACCGTATCTAACGGCAGAAAAGAGCTTCTGGATATCAGGACAGCGATCACTCACCTCGGATTAGATTAAGATTTTTTCTACAACAAGGAGGACGCACAAGACATTCTCCAAACACCCCACAGGGCCGACATCCCCGTTATTTGCAAGAGGAAGCGACGCAGATACAGAGGACAAAGAGCCGGATGCCTGGTCAGGACCGGGAGAAGGCGAGAGGGAAAGCTGCCATTACCATCAATACTACTCGCAAACGTGCAATCATTGGACAATAAATTAGACGAGGTATGATCACGAATATCCTACCAACAGGATATTACAGTTTTTGATGTCCCATGTTTCATGGAATCGCTGCTGAATGACGACATGGATATTCAACTAGCGGGATATACGCTGCACCGGCAAGATTTAACAGCACACTCCGGTAAGACGAGGGGGGGTCTGTGCATATTTGTAAACAACAGTTGGTGCAAGAAATTGAAGGAAGTCTCTAGATTTTGCTCGCCTGAAGTAGAGCATATTGTGATAAATTGCAGGCCACTACTTGCCTAGAGAGTTTTCAGCTACACTTTTCGTGGCTGTTTAATTACCACCACAGTCAGATGCTGGCACTAAGACCACACTCAGTCAGCTGTATAAAGAAATAAGCAAACAGGAAATCACTCACCCAGAGGCAGCACTCCTAGTGGCTGGAGACATTAATGCCAGGAAACGTATCAGTTCTACCTAATTTCTATCAACATGTTAAATGTGCAACCAGAGGGAAAAACATTCTAGATCACCTGTACTCTACACACAGAGACGCGTACAAAGCTATCCCTCGCCATTCATTTGGTAAATGGATGGCAAAAATTAAAGCAGGAAGCACCAGTGGCTCGGTCTATAAAAAAGTGGTCAGATGAAACAGATGCTAAACTACAGGACTGTTTTGCTATCACAGACTGGAACATGTTCTGGGATTCTTCCGATGACATTGAGGAGTACACCACATCAGTCACTGGCTTTATCAATAAGTACATCGAGGACGTCGTCCTCAGTGACTGTACGTACATACCCCAAACAGAAGTCATGGATTACAGGCAACATTCGCACTGAGCTAAAGGGTAGAGCTGCCGCTTTCAAGGTACTGAGGCTTACAAGGCTTACAAGAAGGCTTACAAGAAGCTTACAAGAGGCTTACAAGAAGTCCTGCTATGCCCTGCAACGAACCATCAAACAGGCAAAGCATCAATACAGGGCTAAGGTTGAATCATACTACACTGGCTCCGATGCTTAATGGATGTGGCAGGGCTTGCAAACTATTACAGACTACAAAGGGGAGCACAGCCGCGAGCTGCCCAGTGACACGAGCCTTCCTAGATGAGCTAAATCGCTTCTATGCTCGCTCAGAGGCAAGCATGAGAGCTTCAGCTGTTCCGGGTGACTGTGTGATCACGTAGCTGACGTGAGTAAGACCTTTAAACAGGTCAACATACATAAGACTGCGGGGCCAGATGGATTACCAGGACGTGTACTGTGAGCATGTGCTGACCAACTGGCAGGTGTCTTCACTGACATTTTCAACATGCCCCTGATTGAGTCTAATACCAACATGTTTCAAGCAGACCACCATAGTCCCTGTGCCCAAGAACAAAGGCAACCTGCCTAAATGACTACAACCCGTAGCACTCATGTCCGTAGCCATGAAGTGCTTTGAAAGGTTGGTAATGGCTCACATCAATACCATTATCCCAGAAACCCTAGACCCACTCCAATTTGCATACCGCCCAAACAGATCCACAGATGATGCAATCTCAATTGCACTCCACACTGCCCTTTCTCACCTGGACAAAAGGAACACTTATGCGAGAATGCTATTCATAGACTACAGCTCAGCGTTCAACTCCATAGTACCCTCAATGCTCATCACTAAGCTAAGGATCCTGGGACTAAACACCTCCCTCTGCAACTTGATCCTGGACTTCCTGACAGGCTGCCCCAGGTGGTGAGGGTAGGTAGCAACACATCTGCCACGCTTATCCTCAACACTGGAGCTCCCGTGTTGCTCCCGTGTTGAGGATCATTAAGTTTGCTGACGACACATCATTGGTAGGCCTGATCACCGACAACAATGAGACAGCCTATAGGGAGGTCAGAAACCTGGCGGGTGGTGCCAGAATAACAACCTATCCCTCAATGTAACCAAGACTAAGGAGATGATTGTGGACTACAGGAAAAGGAGGACCGAGCACACCCCCATTCTCATCGACAGGGCTGTAGTGGAGCAGGTTGAGAGCTTCAAGTTCCTTGGCGTCCACAACAACAACAAAATAGAATGGTCCAAACACACCAAGACAGTCGTGAAGAGGGCACGACAAAGCCTATTCCCCCTTAGGAAACTAAAAAGATTTGGCATGGGTCCTGAGATCCTCAAAAGGTTTGACAGTTGCAACATCGAGAGCATCCTGGCTGATTGCATCACTGCCTGGCAATTGCTCGGCCTCTGACCACAAGGCACTACAGATGGTAGTGTGTACGGCCCAGTACATCACTGGGGCTAAGCTGCCTTCCATCCAGGACCTCTACACCAGGCGGTGTCAGAGGAAGGCCCTAAAAAATTGTCAAAGACCCCAGCCACCCCAGTCATAGACTGTTCTCTCTACTACCGCATGGCAAGCAGTACCGGAGTGCCAAGTCTAGGACAAAAGGGCTTCTCAACAGTTTTTACCCACAAGCCATAAGACTCCTGAACAGGTAATCAAATGGCTACCTGGACTATTTGCATTGTGAGTCTCCCCTCCCCCAACCCCTCTTTTTACACCGCTGCTACTCTATTTATCATATATGCATAGTCACTTTAACTATACATTCATGTACATACTACCTCAATTGGGCCGGCCAACCAGTGCTCCCGCACATTAGCTAACCAGGCTATCTGGATTGTGTCCCACCACCCCCTCTTTTACGCTATTGCTACTCTCTGTTCATCATATGCATAGCCACTTTAACCATATCTACATGTACATACTACCTCAATCAGCCTGACTAACCGGTGCCTGTATGTAGCCTCGCTACTTTTTATAGCATGTCTTTTTACTGTTGTTTTATTTCTTTGCTTACCTTTTTGTTCACCTAATACCTTTTTTGCACTATTTGGTTAGAGCCTGTAAGTAAGCACTTTACTAAGGACCTGTTGTATTCGGCGCACGTGACAAATAAACTTTGATTTGATACCACGACAAACCTGCCAAGAGAGGGCCTCCCACCAAAACTCGGACCAGGCAAGGAGGGCATTAATCAAAGAGACCAAAGATAACCCTGAAGGTGCTGAAGCTCCATAGCGGAGATTGGAGTATCTGTTCATAGGACTACTTTATGCCAAGCACTCCACAGAGCTGGGCTTTATGGAAGAATGGCCAGAAAAGTCCTTGCTTAAAGAAAAGAATAAGCAAACACGTTTTGTGTTTGCGAAAAGGAATGTGGGAGCTTCCCTAAACATATGGAAGAAGGTCAGATGAGACTAAAATGGAGCTTTTTGGCCAGCAAGGAAAATGCTAAGTCTGGCGCAAACCCAACACCTCTCATCACCTTGAGAATACCATCCCCACAGTGAAGCATGATGGTGGCAACATCATGCTGTGGGGATGTTTTTCCATCAGCAGGGACTGGGATACTGGTCAGAATTGAAGAACTGATGGATGGTGCTAAATACAGGGAGATTCCTGAGGGAAACCTGTTTCAGTCTTTCAGTCTTCCAGAGATTTGAGACTGGGACGGAGGTTCACCTTCCAGCAGGATAATGACCCTAAGCATAGTGCTGAAGCAACACTCGAGTGGTTTAAGGGGAAACATTTAAATGTCTTGGAATGGCCCAGACCTCAATCCAATTGAAAATCTGTGGTACGACTTAAAGATTACTGTACACCAAAAGGAACCCATCCACCTTGAAGGAGCTGGAGTAGTTTTGCCTTGAAGAATGGGCAAAAACCCCATTGGCTAGATGTGCCAAGCTTATAGAAGCATACCCCAAGAGACTTGCAGCTGTAATTGCTGCAAAAGGTGGCTCTACAAAGTATTAACAGTATTATTATTTCTTGTTTGTTTCAGAAAAATATTTTGCATCTGTAAAATGTAAATGTAAAATAAACGATTCAACCCCCCCCAAAATTAATTTTAATTCCAGGTTGTAAAGCCACAAAATAGGAAATATGCTAAGGGGGTGAAAGCCACTGTATATAACCCCAATTAAAACAACTAAAATGGGTTTTAGCTACTTCTTGGAGAGCAAGGTGCTGCTTGGGAGATGTTATAACTGAACCTAATACAAAAGGGTCAGGAATTTCTTAGGCTAAAATGCATTTCAACAACAAATTGCAGAGAAGCAGTCATTGCTTTAGTTCTATGATTTTTAAGGCAGAGTGAGTGCCAGCTGTGGACACAATAGAGGTTAGACAAGAATCAGAAAAGCATTCAATACCATAAGTCTGATTTTGCTGATGCCCGTTTACGTATCATACTGCATGCAAAAATGTGTTAGTCCAGCCCAAACTATGAGTGAACGTTATGAGCAACCACATACTTATCTTTCAGGCTACAAAGGGGGGGAAGCAAGATTCTGTTTCCAGAACCTGGGAATAAAGTGCCAACTTTAACCTTAGCATTACCGTACCAATACTGGTCAAACAAGATTCAACACATATTGACTGTCAAATTAGGTAAATAAAACTAAACCAGGATAGAATTGTTAACTTCTGAAAACAGTATTTGAGCTTCGGGAGACAGGTGTTCAGTTCCACATTTCTACTTCTGCTCTTCAGGGGAACTTTCGGCTGCATCGGCACCCGTTTGCCTCGACCCAGGCCTTACCTGGAACAGCTTCTGCTTCTCTTTGATCATGTTGTCCACCTGTCTGCGGGCACTACTGGAGATAGTCCGCCTGGACAGCTGCTGAAGACCCTGGAAAAAAAACAGGTGATCAGGAAAAGATACAAATATTTGTTAATGATTACTGAAGTAATATGTGGACCAACTAGTGGCCTATAGCTACTTCTTCTGCTAGATACAGTAGATGAGCCCTGCTTAAAGGATGTATAGTCCTAGACTTATGTTGTTGTTGTTGTTATGGGTTCATTTGTATATATATTCCACTTATTTTGTTTCAAAACATTTTGAAACATTGACCCTAATGTCACACAATGTCCCCATTACTTATAGAAAGACCCATTAACGTTACGAATCAGGTAGAAAAAGCCAGTGAAATACTAGCTCAACAACTACACCGATAAGCCGCATCGCATACAATTGCACAAATAAATGACAGTAATGGTATGGCCACCTGTGACAATGAAATAAACAGTGTTTAAAAACATTAATTTATATCAGAATCTATTGGAAACACTCCCTTAATTTAATAATTCTTAAAAAAATAAAAAAAACTCATTACACACTCTTGATTCTCGAGATAGAGAGACACTTGTCAAAGAGCTAAGTGCCAATGAAAAAAAAGAGAAGCTATTAAATCAAGGCAAACTAATAAGTCACCTGGACCTGACGGGTTCCCATCGGACTTATACAACAACAAAAAATGGTATTACCGCTTTGCAACGTTATGAAAATGTGGATTTGGCTGCAATTTCATTTCCTTTGGTAAAAGTATTGTATGCTTTACCATGTGCTTCAGTAAGAATGAATGGCCACCAATCACAATATTTCCTCACTAAAACGTGGAACTAGGCTAGTGGGCCCACTTTTGGGGCTCCTATTTGCCATCTCAATCCGGGCCAATGAAAATATTAGTGGAGTGAAAAGAGAGGACAAAACAGGCAGTGTATGTGCAGAAGACTTGCTTTTATAAATTTCAGAACCGGATGCTTCCATTCCACTGGTCCTTAACATTTTTACTTAATCTCAGGATACAAACTAAATTAAAGCAAAAGTTAACTGAACCCAATTACAAAGACTACTGTCTAATACTACTCTTAAATGTCCCGTTTAAAATCGTTACAGATCATTTTAGATGCTTAGGAATTACTGTTAAGCCAACCTCATCATACCTCAAGGAAAATCTCATGCGGCAATTGGAAATTACTAAGAAAAACCTGACACAATGGTCAACCCTACCAATATCAGTTATGGGTCGAATACATTTTATAAAAATACAACTCGAATTCCTACATTTTCACGGTGTATCCCAATTGCTATACCCAAAACTATTTTTAAAGGTGCTGGCCACAATGACCTCGGAGCTTATATGGAATAATAAAAAGCCACAAATCCACAAAATCAAAAGAACTAGGGGGTTTGGGGCTCCTTAATTTTCAGAAATAGTATGGGGCTGCAAACATTTGTAATATGTTTTGGATTCGTGACTAACTCCAGAGTGGGCAATCGTAGAATCCAAATCCTGTATGGCCACGTCGTTGAGAGCTATCGTATGCTCTCCCCTTGCAACTGCCTTTGGAAAGAATGACCTGGTCAGACAAACTCTGAAGATATTGAATAACCTAACACGCTGACCTCACCGGCTGCGTTGCGTGGTATGGGCAGGCATAAGCTACGGACAACAAACACAACTGCATTTTAATCTATAGCAATTTGAATGCACAGAAATACCATGACGAGATCCTGAGGCCCATCTTTTTAAAGGTATATGTGATCAACAGATGCATATCTGTATTCCCAGTCGTGAAATCCATAGATTAGGGGCAAATTAATTTCAATTGACTGATTTCCTCATATGATCTTTGAAATTGTTGCATGTTGCATTTAGATTTGTTCAGTATAGTTGGTTCAGAGTTCATTTTGATATTTCAGCCTGCGTGTCCTGATCGCATCTAGTGTGGATGGACAAAAATCCCCATCCACGTGCCCGGTGTAGTCAGCATGTAAGGCTGAACTTAAGAGATTCTTCCCTACTCCCCTTAGGTTTGTAACCATCCATTTCCACCATCCTCTACAGACAAAATTATATATAGAGACAAAATCGTGTGAAATTACTATGACCTCTACAAAGGTGTTACTTTTGCTCAGTGGTGGAAAAGGTACTCAATTAAATGTAATTGCTCAAATTTACTTCGACTTTTGATACTTAAGTAGAAGTATAAATAATTTCACCTTATATTAAGCAAACCACACGGCACCATTCATTTATATATATATATATTTTTTACGGATAGCCAAGGGCACACTCCACTCAGACAATTTACAAACAAAGCATTTGTATTTAGTGAGTCCACAGATCAGAGGCAGTAGGGAGGACCAGGACTGTTGTCTTGATAAATGTGTGAGAACTTTTATTTTATCCCTCATCACGCTTGTTGGCGATGTCATGGCAACGTCGGCGAGCGAAACTCATGCGTATAAACACGTCATCGGGTGTAACGTTCGTTACGCCCCGAACTGCGCATATGCAGGCCGTCATATCAAACGCTCTACTTCGATGCAGTTGTTTTTGACGAGCTTGTCAGTTTTTCACTTTCAAAAAAATAGTGGCCCAGTTCTGGTCTTTTGACCAATAAGAAAAGTTCTGAAAAATATCTGGTGTGGATGGGGACCGATTGGTGGAAGGTATATCAGAATTAGAGTACCGATGTATCTAACTATTTATGTGGATATTGCATACATAGTGATTGTACCTTTATGACCTTGTGATCAAATAAAACGTATTGTTAAAAAAAAACATGGAAATGTGACTATTCTCATGTGACTTTTAGTAGCCCCCTATGCGACCTCTAACATTTGCCCTCACTGTTTTTCACTTCTGTAAATATTTGCTCACTGTAGTTGAGATTAAGGGGCACGCTTTTACTATGTCGACCTGATTGATTTGCTACTAACGTTAGTAGCAAATCAAACTAACAATAAAATACGGTGTGTTTAGATCAGAAGTCTACCTTGATTATCAATCCATTTTAAATTAACCGGTGAGAGCTAGCATTAGCAGCCTAAGAATGCTAGCTAGTTAGCCAACTACCCTGATGTAACTAGCTAGGCTAGCTAGTTAATTGAGATGTCAGGTAATTGCAGTAACGTTAGCCATGAAAAGTAAGAACACATAATATTGAACACTTACCATAAGTTGCTTGTACATTTTGGCAAACGTGTTTATTTCGAGGTGAGTGCGCAAGGACACTTCGAAAACCAAGCCACTGCTTCCGGTGATATCCCAAAATTCTTTGCGGCGAGAAAATTGCTACATTTCCGGTCTTGTTCACTGGCTGCTCATTGGTTGGTGTGCGAAGGCTTGGACTCTGATCTTTATTCGATAGCACAAGGCTCGCAAACGTTTTACATTGAGTGACAATGGGCGAGCTCGTTTTGCATGGTCCGGTGCCCCGGGTAGCGGAGTTTGTATATTTAAGCCATCCATTGGTCGTGAAGTGAAATCTCCACCAATCGGTTCCCATCTATCAGATATCAATATTGGGTCCATCTTGTGTCTGTGTGCATTTGTGTGTTCTACGTGCAGACGTAGAAAAACCTGGCCCGACATTCAGTAGGCTGCTGGCTGGCAGTAACATCTAAAATGTGTAAATTGTGAGAGCAGCCCTGTGTGTGGGAAATTACACTTTGTTATAGGGCAAGACCAAGGACTGGACCTTACATTTAATTGCCTTTGAACACCATTGGTGAGGGAAACAAAAACAATAACATTTATTAACATCTGTAATATCAGTAAATTATCCAACACCATATTAAAGAATAAAAAGGCAGAATTAGCTTTGAAAGAAATGACCAAATGAAAAATGTAGGAACTGCATAACAAAATGTGACACTTGTAAAATGCATAGCATTTGGTCAACATTGAAATGATACATTTGTTTTAAAATAGATGTTGATAGTCAAGCATCATCGTAGAGACAGTCAGTAGCATTGGTCCATAAAAACCTTCAAATAAAATTTGTAAAAAAGGTTTTTGATTATACATTGAACTATTAGACATTGACAAACAAATTGGTGAGAGTCAATACAATCTGTATGTGAACATTTGGTAAAATCTGACTGCTTTTATCCCTTAAAATGGTTGGCCCTCATTACGAACAAAGCAGAGCATCATGGCTATGAGCTTTTGTTCCCCATTTAAGCCTCAATGTATGTAAATTAAATACATTAGTACGTTCACCAGCAGGACATATTACATAATGAGTGTGGAACGTAGTTAAAAATATAAACATCCTTCAGTATCGAGACATTTATGACAAGCATCATGACAAGCATTGCTCAAATAATATACATGTTCTCCTTTGAGACAACATATGGATAAATAGAAATACACAATGTACTTAAGGTACACAGGCAACCATTTCAGCAGTCATGTCATACAAAGACACAGTATCCTAAGCTCCCAGAGCCTTCTTGTGTCTCATCCCATTAGTTTACAGGGTGTCACTCACTCTACAACACACACCTTGAGCCTATTCAGGAGGGCACAACGTTAGAAATATATTTTGTAGAACAGACTATAGTCTCAGGATCAGCAATTGTGTCAGTTCTACACAAAATATATCTGGAATGTGCTGAATGTATCAACCTTCTGAACAAACACCAGACTGCAGCCTTCCCCTGGAGGTGGGGATGAGTGAGCTAACATTACAACACAAAACACAAACATTTGAACAAACAAAGACCAGTGCATCCAGGCTAAATCAGCAAGCAGTCCAGAGCAGAGCAGGGCCAGACCAGTGGTGGCTATACCCAGGCATGCAGAGGGAGGAGGTACGGTCTCCATACTAGGAAGACTTAGCTGGGAATGTCTGCACTGTGGTTACGGTTGCCATATTTGTGGTGGATGATGAGGAGGACGATGCCCAGGAAGAAGCAGACTGAGCCCACGGTGATGTAAGCGATGCCCAGGAAGGGGTTCTTGCCACCCATCCAGGAGATGGTGCTCAGGATCATACGCTTCCTGCCCTCGAAGCTCCGCACGGGATAATCTGAGTACATATGGTTAAAGGAAAGGAAATCTAGAATGATACAGATGGGTCAGTGAATGTTTTGTATCATGTGTAGAACTTGTGATCTATAAAAAAAAAACTATACAGATCAACTATAGTGAACATTGTCAAAGATGGAGTTGGACATAGATATAATTACAATTTAGTAAACCTAAATGGAATAACTGTATAACTGAACACAAACTCATGTCTCTATTCCTTCCATGTGCAATGTTCTCTCAATTACAAACCTATATGCCTGCCATGAACCTCTTGTGATTTATTGCGATAGTTCTCAAAAGGATACTGTAGGTGACCTCCAGGATGTATTGTCCTAGGGGCAGAGTCGGGGTCATGTTGGGCTTCTTATGGATGATGCGGTACAGCTTGCGGAAGGTGGGCAGGGCAGCTGTCCTCATCCACACAATGAAATCCTCATTGATGAAGCCATTGTTGTCAGGGTCTGAAGGGTCCAGCTCATAGACAGATTTCCTCCAGTTGACAGGTTTGCTGGTACCTGAAGGAGGAAAAAGGCCTAGTTAGTCATGATAATTTGATTGCTACTAGGCAGTTGTATCATTTTGCATGGTACGCAAATCACCTTGGAAAACTACAGTGAGGTTGTCGTTTCCACCGGGGTTCCTAAACTTCACATGCTTGTCTGTCCACCATGCAATACCCTTCTTCACCAGAGGAATCGCAGTTCTGGAGCCATTGGGGTCAATGTAATACAGCTCCAGAGTGTCTGATGAGGAAAACCGTACCACACGGCAATCAACAGCAAGACAGGTCTCTTAAGTAGTAGACCAACAGTGATGTGCTACATGGTAAACTAAAGCAAAACCACTTCAACCTGAAAAAATAAAATAAAATAAAAAAGCGGACAAGACTCCATATACAAGGGTTGGCCCAAATTGGCACATATCTAAATAGCATTGTAAGTAAGTACAGGAAAATATAAGATTGTGGTTGAGCATTAGTGTGTATTATTTTTACTTGACTCCTGTACTGGAAATGGGACAACTATTTGCTAAGAGAAAATGCATCCCTCTGGTCTTACCATTGAAGAGGCTGTTGGCGATTGCACCACATGGAGCGATAGGCTTTTCGTCACTGGTGCGGTACGGCTCACATTCCTTGCTGGGGCTCTGTAAAGAGTGTCAAGATGTTTCAGTGCAACTGCACGTTGTTGAAATCAAACAATTAACCATTACATTGAATGGATGTAAGCCTGTGTTCTCTCTACTAAGTGCACCTGTAAACATACCTTCAGAGAAGCTTTGTCTCCATTCAACTGGCTGTCATCTCTGGACTTCACATAGCGTCTGTGATTCTGATAGAAGTTTGACAATCCGTAGTACATGAACACGTTGCTCTAGAGGGGAAGAATTGCAGATTAAGGACCAATGAATTAGTTTAGTTATTCATCGGATGAGAGAGTAGGACTTCATAAGACAATGCAACAACATTGCAACACTAAGATGAAAGAGCAGGGGGTTGGGTGAGTCTAAAGGAATTCCTGCAATCAATAACATCCTCCTATAAAAGCTGTGTTTGTGAAATAACTTTCAACACAATGTTTTAAATAGTAATGATCAATTCTGAGGAAAGAGCCTGACTAATAAAAGGGGAAAAATAACTCATTTTAATTTGTGTTAAAAAAAACACTGCAAACTATTATTTTTCTTCATTTTAGCATTGGGGAAAATAAAAATAAAAATAATCTGTTGCAGCTCTAGTCAACTACAACATCCACAATACAATGCTCTCTCTATGGGCTGGCTGGCTAGCAAGCAAACATAGCTACACACAATAATACCAAAGACAATATAAGCATGTAACGAAGCTAGTTAATGCAGTTTGTTTAGGTGATTTTTACAACGCTCACCCTGTTCAACCTGCAGATCGATGTGCCTAACAGAGGAGTGCATTCTGAGCGTTTCTGGGACAAAGAGCACTCCCCTTTTAAAGAGTGAATAGGAGTCTATTGGGCACTAGCTCAAAAACTCAACAATAGCACAAATCTCATCAAGAAGAAGTACAACATTACAAATATTTCCCAAGATATGAGATAATTAACTTGCCATCTGTAGTATCGTATAGCTTTGGAATCGTGACATAACGTTTAAAATTATTTTTTAAAATACGCGACAAATACACTTTTCTTGACATACAGCGCCTCAGTATTCAGACCTCTTGACCTTCTCCACATTTTATTAAGTTACAGCCTTATTTTACAATATATATATATATATATATTAAATGTTATTTTAACAAAACATTACATTTACATAAAATTTCAGACCCTTTAAATCAGTACTTTGTTGAACCACCTTCTTGGGTATGACCCTACAAGCTTGGCACACCTGTACTTGGGGAGTTTCTCCTTCTCTCCTCTCAAGCTCCACCAGGTTGGATGGGGAGCATAGCTGCACAGCTATTTTCCAGGTCGGGTGGTTCAAAACTTCTTCCATTTAAGAATGATGGAGGCTATTGTGTTCTTGGGGACTTTCAATGCTGCGTACATTTTTTGGTACCCTTCCCCAGATCTGTTCCTCGACACAATCCTGTCTGAGCTCTACGGACAAATCCTTCGACCTCATGGCTTGGTTTTTGCTCTGACATGCACTGTCAACTGTGAGACCTTATATAGACCGGTGTGTGCCTTTCCAAATCATGACCAATCAATTGAATTTATCACAGGTGAACGCCAATGAAGTTCTAGAAATGTTTCAATGATGATCAATGGAACACAGGATGCACCTGAGCTCAATTTCAAGTCTCATAGCAAAGGGTCTGAATACTTTTGGAAATAAGGAATCTGTTTTTTCTTTAATAGATTTGCAAACATTTCTAAAAACCTTTTTTCGTTTCGTCATTATGGGGTACTGTGTGTACCACTGTAGATCGCTGATAATTTTTAGGTTAAGGTTAAGGCTGTAACATAACGTAGATAAAGTCAAGGGGTCTGAATACTTCCCTAAGGCACTTTGTGAAGGGATTGCGTGACGATTATCTTAGCAACCATGTGATGAATAATGACAACATGAACACGATTGGTTAACAGTGCTGGGTGGGGCGTTATGTTCATTCATTGGATTCCTTCATAATCTCCTTTCAATAATATCTTTGGCAATGGCACCATGCAATTCACCCTGGACTAAAGAGGCAGATGATAGGAAAAATGTGCTAGACCCGCTGTTAAATGACCCATTTCTCAAGGTAGGAATATTGCAAAAAATATGATCAATAGGCTCATTCAAGAGAAGACATCCTCCTGAGTTATGACATCAGGCAGTATTAATATCTGACATGTATTATACACATTTTTGTGATCTAAAATTCCTATTCCTTTTAACTTCCAGTGTAGTGAGTAACTTTATCACGGTGCTACGTCATACCGGGCAGTTTCCTGCCTGCTTGAACGTCAATAACTCAGACACACATGAAATGACCCAGTGAATCGACAGAATATTGCTGAGAGATGCACAAAAACAATATAACATTCAAATGGGTGAACCTTTCAAGTATTTCTAAACCGAGCCGATAAAGAGTAACTAAAATGGACAATAAATGTTAGTGTTAGAGATGTCAACGGTGATGAGTATGGAATCCCCGATTTCAAACTCCCATTAGACAGCTCTGCAAGCATTAGAAATGTGAAAATGCATTCGTTACTCACAAAATATGGCGTTTCACTGAGCAACCATCTTAAATTTACTCACATTACACCCGGTATGTACATCCCCAAAAGGTCTAAATAAATAAAAAAATTACAACCAACTGAGAAAATGCATCTTCGGCACCTCCAATGTACGGAGCTGTTGTAGACTTCGACCTGTACGTGGAAGTAATGAGTGGTTTAAAATTAGAGATACAAAATAGGATTTTTCCCAGTTGACTGTACATTCTCTTTTTTGGAAGTCCCCATACTGGCTGTAACGGGAGTAAATTAAGGTAGTTTCTCAGCTATCCATATTTGGTGAGTAATGGGCATATTTTGACAATGTTTGGAGAGCTGTCGAATGAGAGTTTGAGGTGGAGCTTCCTAGGTGTTAAAGGCCCAATGCAGCAGTTTTTAAAAAGCTCAATATCAAATAATTTCTGGGAAACAATTAAGTTAATTACTGTGATTGTTTTAAATTAAAAATGGTCCAAAAAAAGAAAAAAAAAACATTCTTAGCAAAGAGCAATTTCTCAAGCAATCATTTTTCTAGGACTGTTAGGTTGGAGTCATTAAAACTGTTTTTCAACCACTCCACACATTTCTTGTTAACAAACTATAGTTTCGGCAAGTCGGATAGGACATCTACTTTGTGCATGACATGTAATTTTTCCAACAATTGTTTAGACAAATTATTCCACTTACCGTAATTTCTGGACTATAAGCCGCTATTTTTTTCCCACGCTTTGAACCTCATGGTTTATACAATGACATGGCTAATTTATGGATTTGTCCAGCTTTCACAAGATTCATGCTGCCAAAAAAACTGAGCACAGTCACATAATGTGACGTAAATCGCTCAAACTTCCCATCATTCTGATTACGGTAGTCATTTTGTCACCATCATCATGGCAGACACGGAGAAATGCATATGATGCAGCTTTCAAGTTGAAGGCGATCGATCTGGCTGTTGGAAAAGGAAATAGAGCTGTTGCACGGGAGCTTGGCCTTAATGAGTCAACGAAAAGACGTTGGAAACAGCAGGGTGAGGAACTGACAACAAAAGCTTTGAGGGAAGAAAAGCAGATGGCCCGAACTAGAAAATGAGCTTGAAGACTGGGTCAACACAGAGAGAGCAGAGGTGTTTGAACTGTGCAGATCCGACTGAAAGCCAAAACAATCGCCACCGCAATGAAGTTTGAGGATTTTAGAGGTGGACCATCGTGGTGTCTAAGATTTATGAGACGTAAAGGCCTGTCCATCAGGGTACGGATGAGTCTGTGTCAGCAGCTCCCTCCCGACTACGAGGAAAAAGTTTCAAACTTCCGCAAATTCACTGATGCAAAGAGAGGAGCATTCCATCGGCCCGCACGACATCATAAATATGGATGAGGTTCCTCTGACGTTTGACCTGCCTCTCACTCGGACTGTCAACAGGAAAGGCGAATCATCCGTCACGCTGAAAACAACTGGGCATGAAAAAAAAACGCACTTCACCTGTGTTCTGAGCTGCACGGCATCGGGAGAAAAGCTTCCACCGATGTTGATTTTTAAACACATGACGATGCCAAAAGAAAAATTCCCGAGAGGAATTGTTATGAAAGTCAACAAGAAAGGATGGAAGACGGAAGGCCTAATGCATGAATGGCATACGGATTGTTATGGCAAGCGACCGGGAGGATTCTTTCACAAGAACAAGGCATTGCTCGTGTTGGACAGCATGAGGGCCCACATAACAGATTCTGTGAAAGAAGCCATCAAGAAGACAAACTCAATTCCAGCTGTGATTCATGGGGGCACAACAAAGTATTTGCAGCCACTCGACATCAGTGTAAATCGTGCATTTAAGGTGGTGCTCCGTGTTCAGTGGGAGGCTTGGATGACAAGTGGGGAGAAATCCTTCACTAAAAGGGGCCGCATGCGAAGAGCCACTTATGGTCAAGTCTGCCAGTGGGTCCTGATAGCGTGGAGCATTGTCAAAAATCCACTATCATCAACGGGTTTCGAAAGGCTGGACTGCTGCGTGTTGAAGGGGCAGCATGAGCTCAGCGGGGAATTTGCCTCCGGATGAAAGTGACGAGAGCGACAATAAAAACGATCCAACATCGGATGAAGCAATTCTGAGGCTATTCAACTCTGACACCGAAGGAGATGACTTCAGTGGTTTCAGTGCACAGGAGGAGGAAGATGGTGACCAATGACTTACTTGGTAGGCTACTGTTTAATTTTTGTTACAAGCCGTGTTTCGTTTAAAGGCTGTGTAAAGTTCATTTGTTTCAATGTACCGGTAGGCACCTGCGGCTTATTTATGTACAAAATACATATTTTTTAATAATTAAGTAGGTGCGGTTTATATTCAGGTGCGCTTAATAGTCCAGAAATTACGGTACAATTCATTGCATCACAATTCCAGTGGGTCAGATGTTTACATACACTAAGTTGACTGTGCCCTTAAACAGCTTGGAAAATTCCAGAAAATGATGTCAATTAGCCTATCAGAAGCTTCTAAAGCCATGACATCATTTGAGTCAATTGGAGGTGTACCTGTATGATGCACTTCAAGGACTACCTTCAAACTCAGTGCCTCTTTGCTTGACATAATGGGGGGGAAAATAAATAAATACATTTAAAAAATAAAAAAAAATCAGCCATGACCTGTCTGGTTCATCCCTGCAAGCAATTTTCAAACGCATGAAGGTACCACGTTCATTTGTACAAACAATAGTACGCAAGTATAAACACCATGGGCCCACGCAGCCGTCATACCACTCAGGAAGGAGATGCGTTCTGTCTCCTAGAGATGAACATACTTTGGTGCAAATCAATCCCAGAACAACAGCAAAGGACCTTGTGAAGATGCTGGAGAAAACAGGCACAAAAGTATCTATATCCACAGTCAAACGAGTCCTATAATCGACAACCTGAAAGGCCGCTCAGCAAGGAAGAAGCCACTGCTCCAAAAGCGCCATTAAAAAGCCAGACTACGGTTTGCAACTGCACATGGGGACAAAGATCGTACTTTTTGGAGAAATACCCTATGGTCTGATGAAACAAAAGTAGAACTGTTTGGTCATAATGACCATCGTTATGTTTGGAGGAAAAAGGGGGATGCTTGCAAGCTGAAAAACACCATCCCAACTGTGAAGCACACATCATGTTGTGAGGGTGCTTTGCTGCAGGAGGGACAGGTGCACTTCACAGAATAGATGGCATCATGAGGAAATACAATTATGTGGATATATTGAAGCAACATCTCAAGACATGAGTCAGGAAGTTAAAGCTTGGTCGCAAATGTGTCTTCCAAATGGACAATGACCCCAAGCATACTTCCAAAGTTGTGGCAAAATGGTTTAAGGACAACAGAGTCAAGGAATTGGAGTGGCCATCACAAAGCCCTGACCTCAATCCCATAGAACATTTGTGAGCAGAACTGAAAAAGCTTGTGCGAGCAAAGGCCTACAAACCTGACTCAGTTACACCAGCTCTGTCAGGAGGACTGGGTCAAAATTCACCCAACTTATTGTGGGAAGCTTGTGGAAGGCTACCAGAAACATTTGACCCAAGTTAAACAATTTAAAGGCAATGCAACCAAATACTAGTTGAGTGTACGTAAACCTCTGACCCACTGGGAATGTGATGAAAGAAATAAAAGCTGAAATAAATCACTCCACTATAATTCTGACATTTCACATTCTTAAAATAAAGTGGTGATCCTAACTGACCTAAAACAGGGATTTTTTTACTAGGATTAAATGTCAGGAATTGTGAAAAACTGAGTTTAAATGTATTTGGCTAAGGTGTAAACTTCCGACTTCAACTGTATATACAGTGGGGCAAAAAAGTATTTAGTCAGCCACCAATTGTGCAAGTTCTCCCACTTAAAAAGATGAGGCCTGTAATTTTCATCATGGGTACACTTCAACTATGACAGACAAAATAAATAAAAACCAGAAAATCACAGTATGATTTTTAATGAATTTATTTGCAAATTATGGTGGAAAATAAGTATTTGGTCAATAAAAGTTTCTCAATACTTTATTATATACCCTTTGTTGGCAATGACAGAGGTCAAACGTTTTCTGTAAGTCTTCAAAGTTTTCACACACTGTTGCTGGTATTTTGGCCCATCTTCCATGCAGATCTCCTCTAGAGCAGTGATGTTTTAGGGCTGTTGCTGGGCAACACAGACTTTCAACTCCCTCCAAAGATTTTCTATGGGATTGAGATCTGGAGACTGGCTAGGCCACTCCAGGACCTTGAAATGCTTCTTACGAAGCCACTCCTCCGTTGCCCGGGCGGTGTGTTTGGGATCATTGTCATGCTGAAAGACCCAGCCACGTTTCATCTTCAATGCCCTTGCTGATGGAAGGAGGTTTTCACACAAAATCTCATGATACATGGCCCCATTCATTCTTTCCTTTACACGGATCAGTCGTCCTGGTCCCTTTGCTGAAAAACAGCCCCAAAGCATGAGGTTTCCACCCCCATGCTTCACAGTAGGTATGGTGTTCTTTGGATGAAACTCAGCATTCTTTGTCCTCCAAACACGACGAGTTGAGTTTTTACCAAAAAGCTCCATTTTGGTTTCATCTGACCACATGACATTCTCCCAATCTTCTTCTGGATCATCCAAATGCTCTCTAGCAAACTTCAGACGGGCCTGGACATGTACTGGCTAAAGCAGGGGGACACGTCTGGCACTGCAGGATTTGAGTCCCTGGCGGCGTAGTGTGTTACTGATGGTAGGCTTTGTTACTTTGGTCCCAGCTCTCTGCAGGTCATTCACTAGGTCCCCTCGTGTGGTTCTGGGATTTTTGCTCACCATTCTTGTGATCATTTTGACCCCACAGGGTGAGATCTTGCGTGGAGCCCCAGATCGAGGGAGATTATCAGTGGTCTTGTATGTCTTCCATTTCCTAATAATTGCTCCCACAGTTGATTTCTTCAAACCAAGCTGCTTACCTATTGCAGATTCAGTCTTCCCAGCCTGGTGCAGGTCTACAATTTTGTTTCTGGTGTCCTTTGACAGCTCTTTGGTCTTGGCCATAGTGGAGTTTGGAGTGTGACTGTTTGAGGTTGTGGACAGGTGTCTTTTATACTGATAACAAGTTCAAACAGATGCCATCAATACAGGTAACGAGTGGAGGACAGAGGAGCCTCTAAAAGAAGAAGTTACAGGTCTGTGAGAGCCAGAAATCTTTCTTGTTTGTAGGTGACCAAATACTTATTTTCCACCATAATTTGCAAATAAATTCATTAAAAATCCTACAATGTGATTTTTTGGGTTTTTTTTCCTAATTTTGTCTGTCATAGTTGAAGTGTACCTATGATGAAAATGACAGGCCTCTCATCTTTTTAAGTGGGAGAACTTGCACAATTGGTGGCTGACTAAATACTTTTTTGCTCCACTGTAAATCATTACCTATAATGTGGATTATAATACATTTGATGTATTTTTTTTATTAGGGCAAAGCGCAGGCCTGTGATATTGATACATTTCCAACTTTAGTCTTGTATCAGGTGAACTGTTGTGTCCACATTTGGTCTGATAATTGCCCCATAATCTCCAAAGAGTTCTCTTCAATTGCTACTTCTATATCGATCTCTCTAAATAATTAAATTAGTTCAAGCATTTCACTTATAACATTAAAAATAAATGAAGGGGGCCCTTGAATAATTAAACAATAAATGAACCGCAACATGTGAGTGTTCTGTTCATACTGTATTTCACAACCTCTGCGGGTGTTTGGAGTTGCTGCCTATACTGTACGCAATTGAGCAAAGTAGGCTTACTCCTTATTTATTTAGGCTACATTATTCCACAGCCTCATTGTAGCCTAACCAATATCCTGAAGGATATTCAGTGAAAAGAAAAATCTGACATTGACGTCAAGGGTGGATGGCTTCTTTTCGATCGACCAAGGTTTTTTTTTGTTGATCGGGGACAACCCTAAACTCAACATCTAAAATTAGGGAGATGGATTCGCTACCACAAGGACAGACTTTATTAGTGTGTTTTTCACTTTGACATCTGCTGATGTAAAAAGGGCATTATAAATACATTTGATTGATGATGTGTGTCGGGAGAATGTCAATACATAAATGCCATTGTGTAGGCTTATTAAAAGATACATTACTCTTAAAGTGGTAACGCATACTTTTTTGTTGCATACATTTGGGAGGGGGGGGGTTCCTTCTACTGTGAGCTAACTTATTTCTGTACATTGCGCTGTTTTAGCGGCCAAAAAAAACGTAATGCTTTCAGGCCAACTGTAATATGATTACCATTGTAAAGCACAATTTCTCCCCTTTCCAGCAAAATCAATGAGGAGACCTTGACGCTGCCCGCCTCTGCATAATTGAAGAAGGCTATGCGCTCCGTAGGGTCTTTTTCAAAATGGCAGGTGGGGAAGCGAAACCTGCTGCGTGATAGAGAAAGAGGGAGATAAGCCGTGTGGGGATCCCTATCCGTCCAACTATTTCACATCTAAAAAGTAAATAAAACACTATAAAGAGTATATATATATATATATATATACACATACACACGTTCAGGTATATCCCTCTAGTCACCCCCAAAACCAATTCTTTCTTTGGCCGCCTCTCCTTCCAGTTCTCTGCTGCCAATGACTGGAACGAACTACAAAAATCTCTGAAACTGGAAACACTTATCTCCCTCACTAGCTTTAAGCACCAACTGTCAGAGCATCTTACAGATTACTGCACCTGTACATAGCCCACCTATAATTTAGCCCAAACAACTACCTCTTACCCAACTATATTTAATTTATTTATTTATTTTGCTCCCCATTATTTTTATTTCTACTTTGCACATTCTTCCATTGCAAAACTACCATTCCAGTGTTTTACTTGCTATATTGTATTTACTTTGCCACCATGGCCTTTTTTGCCTTTACCTCCCTTCTCACCTCATTTGCTCACATTGTATGTAGACTTGTTTATACTGTATTATTGACTGTATGTTTGTTTTACTCCATGTGTAACTCTGTGTCGTATCTGTCGAACTGCTTTGCTTTATCTTGGCCAGGTCGCAATTGTAAATGAGAACTTGTTCTCAACTTGCCTACCTGGTTAAATAAAGGTGAAATAAAATTTAAAAAAAATATAATGTGTCATTACATACCTATTTGAAGTTGTCAAATTTGAGTCAGATTTTTGGGGCGGCGCTAAAGTTATCTTCAGAAGTAAACGGCGGCTGTTGCGGCTTTTTGAGAGTCATGATGGCTTGCAATGACGCAAAAAATGACTGCATTCAGTGAGAGAAATGCTACACCTGGTGGAGGGAGGCTGTACGACACAGAATGAGTTATACATTACGTCATGACACGCCACAATTTAATGTACAGCGTCGGAAGGGTCAGTTAATTCTACTTTTCTCCAATACTATCGGACCATTACCATGTCGATTAATGCTTGAATAGAAATGTAGTTCACACCCCAGATTTTGATGCCAACACAGTTGCTAGAGTCCCATTAGTTTTCATTGCAGCCTCGTTTGAATGCCACGGTTGCGCAAATTTGTACGGAATGTGGTTCGTCAACAGTATTTGCTATTAAAACAAAAATGTATATAAAAAAATACAAAAAAAGGTAGCCCTGTATAGGCTATTTGATCAACCCGCAAATGAAAGATAAATCACCTGCTATTGAAATGGTGCACATATCATTCGCTTTCCTGTCAGATCTTGACCCATGGCAGGATGGGTCAAGAATATATATTTAGTTTTTTCCTTTCGGGCCAGTAGCTTTCAGTTGGCACTGGCAAATATACCTGAATATCGAACCCTGCTGTGTAAGGTGCGCGTAAGGCCTATACGTCTACCACTGTGTAGTTATTAGCAATGCTAATGATGGCCTTAGCATTTTCAGGTAGATGGAAAGGCAATTAAAAGTAGATTTGCCTACCTGACAGATTCATAATTATTTACAGAAATCCAGTAGCCATTTGTTTTGAGAACATCATCACTAGTGCACTGTGTGGCTGGTACACACCTGAATTAAAGGATAACTATACAAAAAAAAACTACATTTCTCAGATTCTCTCAAAAATGGTTCCCTGATGTAGTTTATGCATTGTTGTGGACTGGGGGAAATCAGTCCTCCTCCCCCCTTATTTGTGTGTGATCAGTAAGGTTTTCCAATTCTGCCCTATAGAGAATTTTGCAGAAGAGAACACATAGCACTTTGAAATCTGCAACAACGGGATCTGGTTATAAGACATCCTGACCAGTTTTCAACCAGTAAAGACGACTTCATCATGTCTTCTGCCAAATGGGTAGTGAGTGTTTGGAACAACAATGGCTGGACATTGGTGGCAGGGCTTGCAAACTACAAAGGGAAGCGCAGCCGCGAGCTGCCCAGTGAAACGAGCCTACCAGACGAGCTAAATCCCTTCTATGCTCGCTTTGAGGCAAGCAATACTGAGGCATGCATGAGAGCATCAGCTGTTCTGGACGACTGTGATCACGCTCTCCGTAGCCGACGCGAGTAGGACCTTTAAACAGGTCAACATTCACAAGGCCATGGGGCCAGACGGATTACCAGGATGTGTGCTCCGGCCATATGCTGACCAACTGGCAGGTGTCCTCACTGACATTTTCAACATGTCCCTGATTGAGTCTGTAATACCAACATGTTTCAAGCAGACCACCATAGTCCCTGTGCCCAAAAACACTAACGCAACCTGCCTAAATGACTACAAACCCATAGCACTAAAGTGCACAGCCATGAAGTGCTTTGAAAGTCTGGTAATGGCTCACATTAACACCATTACCCCAGAAACCCTAGACTCACTCCAATTTGCATACCGCCCAAACAGATCCAGATGATGCAATCTATTGCATCCACACTGCCCTTTCCCACCTGGACAAAAGGAACACCTACGTGAGAATGCTATTCATTGACTACAGCTCAGTGTTCAACACCATAGGACCCTCAAAGCTCATCACTAAGCTAAGGATCCTGGGACTAAACACCTCCCTCTGCAACAGGATCCTAGACTTCCTGACGGGCCGACCCCAGGTGGTGAGGGTAGAGAGCAAAACATCTGCCACTCTGATCCTCATCACTGGAGCCCCTCAGGGGTGCGTGCTCATTCCCCTCCTGTACTCCCTGTTAACCCACAGCTGCATGGTCAGGCACAACTCCAACACCATCATTAAGTTTGCAAAAGACACAACAGTGGTAGGCCTGACCACCGACAAGACAGCCTATAGAATGTTCTCTCTACTACCACATGGCAAGCAGTACCGGAGCGCCAAGTCTAGTACCAAAAGTCTTCGACAGTTTTTACCCCTAAAACATAAGACTCCTGAACAAGTAATCAAATGGCTGCCTGGAATATCTGCATTGTCCCACCCCCCACCCCCCTCTTTTACACTGCTGCTACTCTGTCTATCATATATGCATAGTCACTTTAACCATACCTACATGTACATACTACCTAAATTAGCCCGACTAACCGGTGCCTGTATATAGCATTGCTACTGTTATTTTTCACTGTCTTTTTGCTGTTGTACTTATTTCTTTACTTATCTATTGTTCAACTAATACTTAAAAATCGCACTGTTGGTTAGGGCCTGTAAGTAAGCATTTCACTGTAAGGTCTACACCAGTTGTATTCAGAGCATGGGACAAATAAACTTTGATTTGCTCTGCAAACACTAACATCAATTATTGAATGATTAGCCTACACTTTTAACTGTGATTATACAGTAGTTTGGGGACCGTAAAGGTTGCAGGTTCTGCTCAGCTTACCTCAAATGGTTGATCCAGAGAGAAGGGAACAGAGCAGGTACATGGCTTTGTGCTGTTCCAACTGTAGCTTTGAGAGCAGTTATAACACGGACTTGACATGTCAACACCAGTGTAATCGATCTGTAAAGTAAAATGATCAATGACACTTATGTGTATATAAGTGTTATACACTAAACACAGACAAGAACTGAAAGATAGCTAGCCAAACAGAGCTAACACATACATACACAATCAATTGGCTACTTCCTGTTGTGTTGGCTTGCGAGTTGGTTAACGTTACCTCTAACTCTTTGATGTTGTTTGATGTCACGAATAGGCCAATGCCGATTGGGATAAAGATGAGACCAATGACAAAGAAAGCAGGAAGAACAGTGCCGGCTGTCAAAATAGGTTGCCAAGCGGGCAGTCTTTGTTGTTTGAATGCAGTGTTGTCCGGCTTTTTATTTTTGACAGTTCCTGCTCCTCCATGGCCAATAGCAGCAGGCTGGTGCCCGTCCTCTTCCTTAGCGTTGTAGTTAGACGCCATCATGGCTGCAGTTCTCGTCGAGCAAAATAATCCACACTGTCAACAAGAGTGACAGCTGGCTATGTCGCGAGAAAGCGGATTGATTGATTCCCTTAGAAACGAAAGTTATCTTCTCTATAATGTTACGTAACATTAAATGTAATCACTTAAAACATACAAACATTTTGGATCCGCTTTGGAGAGGATTTCGATCTACTGCGAAAGTAGGCAGCTAAGGATGAGATGGAATCAGGAAGCTCCTAAACCAATGGCGTTGCACGTGATCAGTTGAGTAGCACGTCCGTTTAATGCTAAATTTTTTTAAAAGACACTCACTAGCCAATGAGGCTAAATTCATCCGATTTTTTTTTCTTCCCCGTGTGAGGCAGAGGTTCGAAACTATGAAGTCATTCGAACAGAAAATGTTCAAGGATTGTATAAATCCTATACAACAGTGTAGTCAATCATTTTGAATTGATCACTTCATTGTGTCTCTCCGTGTTTCAGGACATGTCATCATATCATATGAACTGTCCCTCGCCATCTTTGGAGGATACATGCACTCAAAGACTTGGCCTCTATTTTTTAACCTAACTAAAGCTAGGCTACTCATGATGATGTATACATTACTATTGTTATGATTATCCTCATATGATTTCAGTGATGCAGTACATGCAGGGGCTGACTGGGACCAGAAATTGCCTCTGGCATATCTAACAAACAAAAATTCCCCTGAGGCCCATTTTATTCCTTGAAGCCCCCATTAGTATCCAGATAATTATCATTTTGCAAAAAATAAACAAATTAGACAGGCCCACTTGGCAAAAAAATTGACCAGCCAAGATGGTCAGTCTGCCCCCGAATTACATGTAATCTCAATTACTTCCCTGAAGTCCATCTGGGAGAAATTACAATATTATATTCTATTTTATTACATTACATTCTATTTACCCATGTTCACTGTTTGTATTTTGTGAAGTAAAGTGGCCTAATATGATTGTGGCATTATATGGAACCCACGGTATTGTTAAATACTTGATTCTGATTGGCTTAAAAGGCATTTTAGAGTTTACATTATAAATAAGGGTTTGCTTTCATATCATCAGTATGATTCACTTTACAGAGTGTCTGAGGTAAATGGCCCTGTGCTTTTATCTGCCCAACGGTATCTTCATTCAGGATTGGACAGGCCTTTTGTATAAGCATGTGCAAGGTAGGCATATGGGTTAAGCTATAATTACTACGTTTTATGTTTTAGTTCAAAAGGCTCAGTCAAAACAACAAACTTTTGCAATCACTTGACTTGAGTTACTTGAGTTGAACATAATTGCAACTTTACATGCCGACCTGGACAGGTACATTGGACAGGTACATTTACCCAGACACTGACTCATGCATTATACATAGCCTAATGATATCTATGCCTATTACTGGCTCATTCTAAAATAGCCCAGGGTATCATAGTCCAAAATCAGCTTTGGCCATTGGAATGATCATTGACTGAACATTACAAATGACCATGGCAATAATACATCACAATAGTTATTATTTTTCTATGTTTTCCAGGCCTCAAAACACATTGTAGTCTGGAGACGTGTCTTTTCTGATGTAGCAGTCATTACATTGCTGACCCAGATAGGATGGGCATCACATAAAGGATTAGCTTAATCTGGAATCATGGATACCTTTCCTGTATTTAATCAGTCAACAGATTCTTTACTTACCTCAGAAGGACCCCTGAGATTGACTCTGGAATATCTGGAAGCACTGCCTCATGTTGAATTGTTATTGTTCTTTCTCTGAAATATTTACCTGACTGTTTCATTAAGGCCAGCGCATCACAATCAGAAACTATTGGGCAAACGTGGGACAATGTTGTTCAAAATAACAGGGGACAATATTTTCATGGCGGTAAGAACTCAAAAGGGACAAGAAAGAGGATTTTGACACCCACCATCTCAGATAAATTGTTATGAAATGTCTGCTGTTAGAAACGGCTAAGATTAGCATTCCTGCAACATTCTTTTGTTGAAATATAATTTGATCACTGAGAAATTAAGCTATTTGATTGCACCCAAATGTGGCCATTTTAATTTATGGGATTCATATAATATTCAATAAATATAGTACCTAACATCTGATTTGGATCAGACTTTTTTTTTCGAACAGTGAGTTAGACATGAGGAATCCAAATAAATGTTCAAAAGCCCCCCGCGGACCCTTCAGACTCCACGCCAATCACACCCCAACAACTATATAGTATCAGTTTTATACGTCTGAAAAGTAGTATGGAGCTATGGCTCAGGGTATGTGTTTCTTCAACCTATGCAATGTATTCTCAGTGAATTTGGTGATGATTTTTTCCCCCTGTTCAGATAAATTAGTAATTGAAGTTGTTGGGTTTATGTCCCATTCTACATCCTGATATTACCACTAGATGGCGCTGTTTCAGGTGATTTAATCTATGGACAAGGTATTAGAGAAATCCAGGCGTTGGTTTTTTTGTCCACTGTTTCAAATGAAATCTTTTTAGCATTTGAGGCACAAAGCGGAATACGTGGAATGGTGTCAAATACAGTACATCAAACAGGGTTTCCATGTGTTTGAAGCCATTCCATTTGCTTCGTTCCAGCCATTATTATGTGCAGTACTTCCCTCAGCAGCCTCCACTGATAAAAATGTATTTTGTAACTCAATGATATTACTTATATTAATATGGATATGAAGCATACCTAATATAGGTATCATTGATTTACATTGGATTTGTGCAGCAAATGCTAAAAAGTTAGCATTTGAAACAGTCCAAGGCATGGATTTCTGTCCCAGGGGCATAAATTTGGTTTTAGAAGTGATGGGGACAGAATTATTATTAATATTTATTTAAATTTTTTAGGGGGCAATATTGCAGATAGATGGTGGCTTCAATCAATGTAATTGTCTGCATCACTTCCAATCCCCTATATATTTCTTTGTAAATATATTTAAAAATATATAATTTCCTTTTCCCCTAATACCATCTCTCCCCTAATTGGAGTAAACTAACAACACTTAAGCCTCTATTTACAGTTTATACATACTATATACATTTTACAGCCACAGTATATTTTACAATAGTTATCTTTTGTTTGTTTTTAGTCCCAGCTTCACTCAACCCCTCCCATCTTTCTCTGAACACCATCCAGTTTTGATTTCTATTTGTCATATATTTTTCAAATGCGCTGTGATGTTTCACAGAAGTTCTAAACCTTTCTATTCTCATAGATTCTACATATTGTAAATTTAAATTTAAAAAATTAGCTCAGAGTATTATTATATTATTGATCGATTGACTATGACTTTTTAAATCACCCAGCAGTGCTATTTGCAAAGGTGTACATCATTTGCAAAGGTGTACATAACAAGAAGAGGGTCTGGGGTTCCTCCCATTTTGGGGGGCATCTAAAGCACATTTCCTGCATTTCTACACAATTTAATATGACCCATGGCCCTTCTAGCCACCTTTATTTAGAACAGCAAAAAGTAAGCAAAAATGCCCACAGTCATCAAGCTAGGTAAGAGACCTTTAACCTTTAACCAATAGCCTAACAATATCCTAACAATAGCCTAACAATATCCTAACAGTAGCCTAACAAATGAACAACTCTTACAAATAAAGTAAAAATACTTAACTTTTAATGGTTTTTAAGACATCCTCTATATCAAATTTCAGCCAGACCACCCAGCCAACCAGAGCCGCCTTCACGCAACCCCCACCAGTCTAGTCAATAACTGAACTCTCTCACCAACATCCTTACCATTTTCTTTTATGTCTCAGTCTCAATGGAAAGGTTTGGAAAACAAAAGTTGAATGAAAACACACATGCATCTACACATTAACACACAGGAACAGTACACCCTCCATATAATTCATATCATAGGCCTAATAGTACTGTAGACCTCTTTTAATTTGCACACAATATAGCTGGGTCGCCCCGTCTTGCCCTTCGGGGCTCACGGCCCTGTAGCGCCCCAACCCAAGACAACCCAACTCATCTTTAGGATCTTAGTGAAACATTCATTATTGGTTTCAGGTGTGTTAGACCAAGGCCAGAGTGACAAGACTACAGCAGACCCCCAAGGCCAGGACTGAGAAGCCCAGCAGCTAGGGATTGTCTAAATAGGTATCTCCCCTGACGTCGGCATGTTTTCAATACAGACTCCTTTTGTCATACAGAATTCCATATAAGGCATCCAGACCTTATGAAAGATGCAGAGTATACCCTTATTCTTATAACAAATCTAGTGATACTGTACATAACTTGACATTTCTTCCATACATTGTGGGAGGATAGCCATCCTTCCAATTAATGGCAATGCATTTATTAGCTACTATAAATGCTAGGTTACACAGTTTCTTCTGATAACAGTCACCAGTATCAACATTTCCAAGCAAACAAAAACAGGGAGAATGGAGAATCTGTAGACATAATGAGATTAAAGAAAATACTCTTTGCCAGAATTCCTCCAGCCTTCACAAGACCACAACATATGCAAATACAGTGCATTCAAAAAGTATTCAGACCCCTTGACTTTTTCCCCCCAAAATTACATTATAGCCTTATTCTAAAATGGATTAAATATTACATCAACCTACACACAATACCCCAGGATTTTAGAAATACCTTATTTACATCAGTATTCAGACCCTTTGCTATGAGACTCGAAATTGAGATCAGGTGCATCCTGTTTCCATTGACCATCCTTGAGATGTTTCTACAACTTGATTGGAGTCCACCTGGGGTAAATTATAATGATTGGACATGATTTGGAAAGGCGCACACCTGTCTACATAAGGTCTCACAGTTGACAGTGCATGTTAGAGAAAAAACCAAGCCATGAGATCGAAGGAATTGTCTGTATAGTGGTCCGAGACAGTATTGTGTCGAGGCAGAGAACATAGTGGCCTCCTTCATTCTTAAATGGAAGAACTTTGAAACCATCAAGACTCTTCCTAGAGCTGGCCTCCTGGCCAAATTGAGCAATCGGGGAGAAGGGCCTTGGTTAAGGGAGGTGACCAAGAACCTGATGGTCACTCTGATAAAGCTCCAGAGTTCCTCTGTGGAGATGGGAGAACCTTCCAAAAGGACAACCATCTCTGCAGCACTCCACTCATCAGGCTTTATACTAGAGTGGCCAGATGGAAGTCACTCCTCAGTAAAAAGGCACATGACAGCCCGCTTGGAGTTTGCCAAAAGTCACCTGAAGACTTCAAACCATGAGAAACAAGATTCCCTGATCTGATGAAACCAAGATTGAACTAGGGCTACAACTTCAACTTCCGGTGAAATTGGATGGCGCGCAATTCATATAAATAATCATAAAAATGATGGATATTAAACATTCAGGTACATATGAGTGTCTTATCGGTTAAAAGCTTAAAGTCTTGTTCATCTAACTGCATTGTCCGATTTACAATAGGCTTTACAGCGAAAGCATGCCATGCAATTGTCTCGCTCTCGCGACTCCTTGTGGCGGGCCGGGTGCCTGCACGCTGACTCTGGTCGCCAGCTGGACGGTGTTTCCTCCGACACATTGGTGCAGCTGGCTTCCGGGTTAACCGAGCAGTGTGTAAAGAAGCAGTGCGTCTAGGCAGGGTCATGTTTTGAAGGACGAATGGCTCTCGACCTTCGCCTCTCCCAAGTCCGTAGGGGAGTTGCAGTGATGGGACAAGACTGTAACTACCAATTGGGGAGGAAAAGGGTTAAAAAAAATAAAAAAATAAAAAAAGATTGTCTGGGATCCAACTTTGCACAAGTGGGTTGACAAAACTGAACCCAAGGCTGAGATTTTCAATTAAATCTAAATGAGTGAATGACCAATGTATTTAAACTGTGATAATGTTTCTAACAATTTTTAAAATGTGTTGAGTTGTTTTACAGAACAAGCTTGTACCACCACCTCCACCGATGGGGGTGTATGGAAATGTGATGCACACAAAATGTATGGTCGCATTTGTGTTTATGTATTGTTTATTTTTATTTTGGAAGAATGCTTTTACTGAAAGGTCAGTCCTCCAAGGTTTTGCCATTGAGATGCATTTATACTACTGTTGGCCAGTAGGGGGCAGTGAGACGTGTTCGCTTCACACTGGGACCATATGCGATCCTGCACCTGTGTGTTCTCATAATTGAGAAAACCTTTGAAAGAGAAACCACTTTCTCCTATTTTATCATGTATCCTGTGTTACAAGTCAGAAAAGTGCAAAAATACACTGAATACCACAATATAGTTTTGTAACTTGTCTGTTGAAGTGAAAAAATGCACTGAATACCACAATGTAGTTTTGTAACTTGTCTGCTGAAGTGAATGTAATGGTTTTGAACAACATACTAATTGTGTAACTTCGTACTAGACAGAAAATGCATGTCGAGTGTGAAATGAAATGATGGCGGTGCATTCCATTGATCTAGAAAAAAAAAGATTAACTCCTGAACATTTGTATTTTTGAAAAAGACACTTCTGACAATATCCTCAGGGATTAGAGAATTTTATGTTGTAACTGTGATGTTTAAGAACTCTGTAATTGATGTACTGTAAATGTTAGGAATGTTAGTGGTAAGCTTTAGAAAAGTGTCTAGCTCGGGTTAGCTGTTTGCTAGCTCTGGTCAGTTGGTTGCTAGCTTCAGTTAGCGCTATGCTAGCTTGTTCAGTCATTTTCCAATAATTAGCATTAATGTCATAAGTCCTATGTTTTCGATGTTGCGCAGAGGTATAATTTGTTGCCATTATTTTTGTAGCCGGTCCTACTACTTGCAAGAGGCCCGCGGGCATACATATACCCAAAGTATATTCACACTAGGTAAGACCTGGGCGGACCACCCCCTGTATTTTGGTTAGTGCACCAGGTGGTGCTAAATTAGGTAAGTAGTGGGTAGGCAGGTTATTTTTTATTTTTTATTTTAATTTTACCTTTATTTAACCAGGCAAGTCAGTTAAGAACATATTCTTATTTTCAATGACGGGTTAACTGCCTGTTCAGGGGCAGAACGACAGCTCGGGGGTTTGAACTCGCAACCTTCCGGTTACTAGTCCAACGCTCTAACCACTAGGCTACGCTGCCGCCCCAAGTTATTTGGGAGAGGGCTTTGATATTTACTTTCTTTGCTTTGGTTCCGTCCAGCCCCTTTTCCCCGTGTGATGGAATAAATTCCTTATAAACGGTACCACTCTCTGCCTTTGTCATCCTTATTCACACCTACAGTCCCATACCTCTTGGAAGCCATTTCCTGAAAATACACACTCAAATAAACTAACTACAACACAGAAACGGGGGAACGTAACAATTACGTTACAGGTCAGGCAAACGACAGGTCAAGGGCAGGCAAAAGTCAGTAGTCCAGAACAGAGTCCGAAAGGTACAGAACGGCAGACAGGCTCAGGGCAAGCAAAAGTCAGTAATCCAGGGTGGTGAGACGAGGTACAGAACGGCAGGCAGAATGGTCAAAAACGAGGAAAGCTAGAAACCAGGCACTAGCGACAGACACGCACGAGAAGACCGCTGGTAGGCTTGATGAAACAAAATGAACTGGCAAACAAACAAACAGAGAACACAGGCATAAGTACACTGGGGATAATGGGGAAGATGGGCGACACCTGGAGGAGGGTGGAGACAAGCACAAAGACAGGTGAAACTGATCAGGGTGTGACAAATATTATGAACTCAATGCATGAAACTCAAACTCATGTGCATGCTGAAGTTGGGCATCTTTCAAAAAAGTATTTTATTTAAATGACATGTCATTACAAAAACCTTGACATAAAAAGGACACATTTCATTTGCCACAAACCAAATGATTTGGCCTCAGTACTAAATGCTGTAACAAGCAGTACATAACTAATACATACAGCAGTTAGTAGCAGCATTACCTAACAATCCACATGGGCTATATTCCCTTAAAAATGCACACATAACAATTGTTATCTAAGAAAGCAGTGAAGTTGATTTCATCGACATGAAAACAGAATAGAATTTGTTTAAAAAATATATATACATAATTTCAAGTACAACATTCTATCGTATAATGTTTAGATATGTATATTGTTTCAGTTGGACGAAAACACAATGGTCAACTCAGCCTCCTGCTCAATAGAGAGGAGCCAAATGACTTTCTCTTGTCTCAATATCCCCCCTCTCTCTTTCCGCCTCAGGGTACTTAAATTGAACTTTTACACAGAGCACCTCTGACCCATAGAACACTACCATGGTTGGCAGCTTGTTTGATTAATGTTCCCTGTTAGTGTCTCTGGCTCTATCAGCTTTCCCCTCCATTTTGAAAGGCTGTTGTGCTGCTGATTGTGGATTTCTTAAGCTCTATCCTCATGGACTGGCTCTCTGCTCTCATTCCTCCAAACATCCCCAGAACTCCCAGCATGGTTTTGCCCGTCTTCAGGCTCTTGGAGATGGGGATACGGGTGAGCCCTGCCCGGGATGGGTGGGCATCATGCCCAGGCTGGGATATACAGGGATAGGATAGAGAGAGGATAGAAAGTGGCAAGGGTGAGAGGAGAGGAGGCCACAACAGAGAAAAGGGTAGAAGAAAATGAGCAATTACGAAGGGGGAAAATATTTGACAACATTTCCCTTCAAGAACATTTACTATATGACCTGTAAATATTTAGTCCTTCTTTCAAGACCAAGTGAAGGAGTACTGTTTCTGTCAGACTATCCATCCGCCCAACAAAGACGGGACTGCTCAGTGAGACGCCACTGTGTCTCCCATCAATACGCTACGTAACAGAAAGGAAAGTACATGTCCACAATCTTTCAAAATGATTATTTTGCCAGTTCATAAACATAATAATCTCATACATTTCCTTTAATTGGGGGTGAAGAGGGTTAATACAACATCAAAATGTATAAGCTTGAATGAGTGAGTTACAGGTTAACATAACACCCAGGGGTATTATATTACATATATTATTATTATATTATTTGTGTTCTGAGGAGACTCACCACAGCTTGTGTTGACCTGGCAGGGGTGGACGTGACTGGAGTGATAGTGATGCTGCTCATCACTTTACTGGGTGTGGTTTTGAGGGCTGTAGTGCAGTGACGAGGGGAGCGCAACACTGTGCCCGTGGATAACGTCATTTCTCTGTTACACTCCGTTGCCACGCCGACAGGCCTAACCACCACCTTGGGGCCTGTGTTGTCGTTGTTGTTGTGGCCCTCAGAGGGGCTCTTATGGAACTGGGAGCCATGCAGGTGGATGTGGATCTTATTGTCCTCTGTGGTGGTGATGATACTGGTGTTGGAGTTGTACTTCCTGATCTGCGTGGGGACCATCTGTTTCTCAGGGGTGACCTTGAACATTGCCCGGGCCATGGTCATCTCATGGAGCTCTGGGGAGGCGGACATGTTGGACAGCATGGATGTGCTGACCTTCATGATGGATATAGGTGACATGGGCCTGCCTGAGGAGGAAGAGGAGGAGGAAGATGAGGAGGCCCTGCTGCACTCTGGTGACTTGGCCCTGGAGATGGTGGTGATGCTGACTGGGGACTTGGCCATCTCTGGTCCCCCTGGCCTGGCGCTGGCTCTGCCCCTTGAAGAGGTGGTGGTGTGGGTGGGAATGATGGTAATCCGAGACTTCTGGTGGACCTGTAGGGTGGAGCTGGAGTAAAGGTCCTCAGCAGTGGGACTGCTGATCTCCAGGGTAGCCATGCTGTTCTGGTGGTCTGGGGTCACTCTGATGCGTAAAGGCTGCCCTTCCTTTTGGGACATGGTTAGCTCAGAATGCATGGATTCACTGTTGATACCCACAGACCTGTCCACATTACCACCCTGAGGAATATTTTCCCTCTTCCGCATCGAGGGAATCCAAGACTTCTTCATGCTGAGGTCAGTTGCAGCAGACAGTGAGAAGTGTTCTTGATCACCAGCTTTCTCTGTGGGTTTCTTGAGGCACTTCTGTTGAAGGTTACTCATGATGTGATTCTCTTCCTGGACAGACTTCCGGATGAACACAGCTGGGGTGTCCTCTTCTGCCATCTCAGTGGCCAGTGCATCAGTCTGCACTCCAGTGGACGCCATTGCGATGTCCACCATCCTCCTCCCATTCAGGCTGGGTCGTAGAGTGCGGCTGTGGCGCTTGGTCACCTCCAGCTCTTTGGTGAGGTGGAGGACCTCAATGCTCATCTTGTTCTTCTTCTCCTTTTCCTCTATGAACCTCTGCTGGAGGAAGGAGTAGTTCACTTCGAGCTGAGAGAGCTGGTCTTTTTTGTTCATCAGCTCATGGATCTTCTCCTTGAGGGCTACTATGTCATTCTGCAAGTCTCTGGTTTTGGCCTCTTCTGTCTTGTAGCGCTGTCGTAGGTCTACTTCTTGGCTCTCCACCTCTCCTTTCTCTATGCCTTTATTCAGGGCAATCTGACTCTTCATCTCCTCCACCTGCTGGGAGAGAATGTGGGCCTTGTTTTGTTCTGTCAGGAACTTTTTCTCCAGCAGGTCATACTGATCCTCTGTCTTTATCAAATCTCCCTCCACAACTTCCAGCTGCTTGAGGCGGTTTTTTAATTGCTCTATTTCAAATGTTAGCTCCTCCACCCTGTTGTACTCTTTCAAACCCCCATCTGACAATCTTCCCAGTTCCCTCTTTGCTATGTTATGTTTGCCTATATTTCCTTCCTCCTCCAATCCATCCAACCTCTTGTTCATTTGGCTGACTTTGTAGCTAAGATCCTTGCTCTTTTCCATTTCACAAGCAAGCCTAGTACTAAGCTCTCCTTTCTCTCTGGTGAGGGTCCCTACCTTGGCTTCCATCTCTGATTTCAACTTCAGGAGCTTTTTACTCTCCTCTATTAAACTCTCAGTCACTTCCATAACCTTGCCCTGCTCAGCCTTGAACATCTTACTCAAATCACAATTATTGTCCTCGAACTTCATTCTCTCCATCAAATTGTTCCTCTCATCAACCATTACCACAGTGAATGACTTCATCTTCGCCAGGTCATCTTTAAGGCTCTGCTCAGTCTTTTCCAGTCTCAGCTCAGAAGATTCCATCTCTTTCATGCGTATCTTAACTGCTACCAGTTCATCGGTGAGCTCCTTCGACATGCCCTTCCCTCTCTCCAGAGTGGAGTGTAACTGGGAGCACTCTGCCTTGCTGGCGTCGAACTCCCCCTCTAGTCTCTCCAGCTTCACCATCCTTCTCTGGAGCTTCTCCACCTGCAGTTTGAGTTCTTTCCTTTGGCTCTCCTCTTCCTGCAGCCTCTTCCTCATCTCTCTGTACTGGACCTCTGTCTTGGTGATTTCCTCGTCTTGCCCTTTCATCTCAAATACCTGTTTGCGGAAGTTCTCCAGTTCTGTCATTAGGTTAGAGTTCCCACACTTCCCTTTGCTGGTCTTATCCCTCAGCTCGTGTAGCTCCTTTTCTGACCTCCTCAGTGCTACGTTGCTCTCCTCCAGCTCCTCCAGTTTGTGGGTGAGTCCAGACAGCTTGGCATCCAGCTGGCGGTTCTGGAACTCCTGGCTGACCATCTTGGCTGTCATCTCCTCTTGCTCCTGGATGAACTTGGCCTGGTGTTCCTTCAGCTTGCCCTCCGAGCTCAGCGCCCTCTGGCAGTCCTCCTGTGCTCGGCAGCTGGTGTCGTTCAGGGTCTGCTCCCTCTCCTGCAGCTGCTGGTTCAGCTCCTGGACCCTCTGGCTCTGCTGGTCCATCTGCTCCAGGTGGAGTTGCCGCTCATCCACCAGCATCAGGGCAAAGGACTTCAGTTTGACCAGCTCCTCTCTTACCTTCTCCAGACACTTGGCGTGCTCCTTCTCTTTACGCACCTGGCAGGCTTTCTCATCCTCCAGCAACCTCTTCAATCTATGAAGAGAGAACAAAACAATAGATGAAGGATAAGTAAGGATGTGTGTAATGTTTTGCTGCACTGTACATCCTGGAAGTAGCAGTGTTTCATATGGTGTATTACAAAGAAAAATATAATTTCTAAATGTTTCACTTTAGCCGAGCTTGATACTTTGTATCACAAGCATGTTTTGAATTTCTACAGAAACGTCAAACCATAGAACATTTGATTCACATGACAGAAGTGATTGAACTCATCATACAGTAAGCTGCCATGAAAGGTACAGTGTTTAAGATACAATTTATTTGCAATATATAACTACTGGTATTCACTGCTGCAACATACTCTTTGTGATGAATGCATGCATACATCAATCGAAAGATATACATTCTTTTCTCATGCTCCCAATTAATGAACCTGTTAGATGTTAAATGAACACAGAGGAAATCAAGCTCTATTACTGCATAATGGATGGTCAGGATAACGTCTCTGATCTGTTCAGTCTCTGATCGGATCCATCATTGTGGTTCCCTGTGAACATTTTTTAAATGTATCCTGCTTTATCCTGATTCTCTTTGGTTCAGCTCACCATGCCTCTCACACTTCATTTGGCAAATAACTGCAGCACACTGAAAGAGGTAGTACACTAGGAAAAATTGCCCAAAACTCCCTCACTGTTTTCCATCCTTGCTTCTGGAATTAAGACTGAGAACTGAGATTTTGACTAAACCGCCAGTGAGCAATCTCTTTTTCTCTCTGCTTCTTTTTCTGCTGTGCATGTCCATATGAGGAATCTCAGCAGACAGAGAAAGCCAGTAACAAGTTACATACAAAATACACTGAATGCATAGTTGTCTTGGGAACATTCCATCTTTTGCCTGAAGTGCACACTTTATATAAAAATACAGTACATCTCACACTGAGCTGCAATATCAAGCGAGAAACACGTTCCGGCGACAGTACATATCATGTCAGCAGAAACAGCTGAACTCTAAACAACTTAGACACCATTCAAAACTTACCCACTATTCTTGATGCATTACAGGAGAGTCCATGTCTAACATGTTTGCCATAGTAGATGATCCAATCCACAAGTTCAGAGTTGGCATAGACCCCCTTTTACACTGGAACTCTACCATCACATTCCAAGCCTGTCATCAGGACACAATGAAAGGTGAATAAAAATGGTGTGTAGCACCGGACCTTCAGCTAGTCACCTCGCCCATATTCGGCAGGCAGAGCTCTGTGGGGTTCTGGTTTGGACTGTGAGAGGGTGGGAGGGACCCTGGCCAGAGGAGGGCGTTCTCTACACTCCTCCTCAATTTGTTTCCCCCTTTTTTGTGTTCACTTACAGGCATTGCGGAGCTTGTTTCAAGGGAAAGGGCTCCTACACACAGGCTGTCACAATAGCCTATTTACACAAGTAATTCAGACACACAGTACATCTTACTCAGTCATGTCTCCATTATTGAAGTTACTTCTTCTATTAATTAAGGTGGTTTCTATAGAGACAGCTCTGTTTTGGCTAAGCCAAATTATGTTAATGGAAAACAATGCAAAGTACCCACATGAAAAAAATACTATAGTATACTGTGGTCAAAATACTGTAGTATTACTATATGTATACACTATAGTACACTGTTTCTGCAGACTTTACTGTGGTATTCACTGTTGTCTTCTTGCGGACATGACTGTAGAATACTATAGTATTCACTATAGTGTTTTTGCACACTTGACTGTACTATAGTATTCAATATTTTTGCATACATGACTGTAATATACTATAGTATTCACTGAAGTGTTTTTGCAGACATGACTGCAATATATTTTAGTATTTACTGTAGTGTTTTTGCACACTTTACTGTAGTATTCAATGTCATTTTTTTGCGGACATGGTTGTAGTATATTGTCAGGGCCGGCTTTAGCCTTTTGGTGGCCCTAAGCGAGATTTGGTTGACGGCGGAGAGAAAAATGCACATTTTAAAGTTAATTTCCTGCAATTCTACCAGAGAAAGTTTTAAGCAGGTTTTTGTTCCGGTTCTACACATTTTGCCATGACTTATGCAATGTTAATGATATACAATATGAGCAATAGTGAATAACAAAATCAATGGGGGCCCCGTGGAGGTTAGGGACCCTGGGCAATTGCCCTACATTTATTTTTTCTAGTATTTTTTCTATGTTTTGTCATGTTATTTTTGGCTCATTTGATCCCATATTCACTTTTTGCTATTTGTACAGCCGGTCCTGGAATCCCCTGAAGCTTGTCTGTGTGCGTTGTACAGCAGATCAACCGACATCTTCGTGTTCATCAGTCTCCCTTTTAGTTTTTGGTGACATATTGCTTTGTAACGGTTCAGTCTGGACAGTTGGTTTTGTGAGAAGACCTCTTCGGAGTCAGGACGTCCACGACAGAGTCCAGACGACTGCCGTAAAGCGTGTGGATGTCGTAGAGTCAAACAACCGATTCCGTCACGTTCCTGAGAGTCTCCCCTTTTCATATTGGTGATATATTATTCGATATTGGTTTGGGTTTTACAGACCGATTTCATGTCCATTTTCTTGTCCGGATCCTCATGTGTAGAAAAAGTCAGCTTTCGCAAACCCCATGTTATGGAGTGGGCGCAAGTAGAAAGAGGGGATTGAGCTGCTGACTCTAAAAGAAACGGTAAGTCTCTAGCATAAACACACAGGATGCTATTCAAAATGATGCTGAAGAGCATCATTTGACTTTATGGTTAACTGGAGTCCCACAGTAGATGCACATCACCATAACCCTCACTCAAACCTCAATTTTTTACATTTAACCAGGCAAGTCAGTTAAGAACAAATTCTTATTTACAATGACAGCCTAGGAACACTGCCTTGTTCAGGGGTAGAACAACAGATTTTTACATTGTCAGCTCAGGGATTTCATCTAGCAACCTTTTGGTTACTGGCCCAACACTCTAACCACTAGTCTACCTGCCGCTCAATCAGTTAGTCTTGTAACTGAAGAATATTGTGTCACTGGCTAGGAAACAAAGTTTTGGTCAAGGTTTCCCTGGGCACCCTTATTATGGAAGGAAATGTATAAAAGCCCCCCTTGGTCATGTTCCGGTGAGAGCTGTGTGTGTGTGTGTGTGTGTGTGTGTGTGTGTGTGTGTGTGTGTGTGTGTGTGTGTGTGTGTGTGTGTGTGTGTGTGTGTGTGTGTGTGTGTGTGTGTGTGTGTGTGTGTGTGTGTGTGTGTGTGTGTGTTGTATGGTGGGTTACTTCTGTGGGCAATAATTTTGTGCCCATGCTGTCGTGAAGAAATGGTTGGCATGTGGTTCATTTGTTCTGAATAGTATGTGTTGAGTTTTGACCATTCGTGAATGTATTCGTGTGACAATATTCAACATTATGTAAAGCCACTACAATAATGTCCATTTTGTTTTCAATCGGTTTGTTTGGAGTGGCTTTGCTGGTTTGAGGTCCAGGCAGTTTATTGGCAGCTCCCTCCAATTAAGTGACTGTCTTTAAGTAAAGTAATTTGTATTTTAAAAATATCTATTGATGTAAATGCAGTAGTTAATGGTTTATTGTATACCATCAGTAGTGCAGTATTCTTTGTCATCGTTATCAATCATCTTGTGAACTTGGTCAGCTGGATCTCTGTGAAAGCACTGTGGCATTTCAGAAAGCTACCTAGTGGAAATCATTTTGGTGTGTTCCTGTTAATGTTATTTCCGTATCAAACAAGCAAACCCCATCCTCTAAGCTTTAAAAAACCTTGCTTGTTCTTTACCTGCCTATGTACTGTTTCTCTTTTAATGGGCCTAGAACCTGTCTGGTCCGTTGCATTCCTCAACTGTTGAATTAACTCAATAGTTGTCACGCCTTGGTCTTAGTATTTTGTATTTTCTTTAATTATTTGTTCAGGCCAGGGTGTGACATGGGGTTATTGTATTGTCGTATTGGGGTTTTTGTAGGCATTGGGATTGTGGTTGATCAGGGGTGTGTCTGGTATAGGCTTGGCTGCCTGAGGCGGTTCTCAATCAGAGTCAGGTGATTCTCGTTGTCTCTGATGGGGAACCGTATTTAGGTAGCCTGGGTTTCACTTTGTATTTCATGGGTGATTGTTCCTGTCTCTGTGTAGTTTCACCAGATAGGCTGTATTAGGTTTCACGTTCCGTTTGTTGTTTTGTATTTGTAATAGTTATTTCATGTATCGCGATCTCTTCATTAAAGACATGAGTAACCACCACGCTGCATTTCGGTCCGACTCTCTTTCAACAAACAAAGAACGACGTTACAATAGGTGGCATGTCGGGAACCTGTGTCTTATGGTTGAGGTGTTCCCCTCATTAAACGGTAACTGGCATAGTCTTTTAGATGGCAGGTACAATATACTAGTTATGTCAACGAAACACTAGTGAATACTACAGCATAACACAGGCATGTCTGCAAAAACACAACAGTAAATATTACAGGCATGAATACTATGAATATACTACAATACAACATTATTTAGAGCATAGTATTTTTACATGTGAGTAACGAGTTTAAAATGTACACTGAAGAAAAATATAAATACAACATGAAACAATTTCAAAGACCATGTACAGTTTAAATAAATAATTTAGGCCCTAATCTATAATTCACATGACTGGTAATAGATATGCATCTGTTGGTCACAGATACCGTTTTTTAAAAGTAGGGGGCGTGAATCAGATCAGAAGGGGCGTGGATCAGAACCATCTGATGTGACCACCATTTTCCTCACGTAGCGCGACACATCTCCTTCGCATAGAGTTGATCAGGCTGTTGATTGTGGCGTGTGGAATGTTGTCCCACTCCTCTTCAATGGAAGTTTCTGGATGTTGGTGGGAACTGGAACATGCTGTCGTACGCGTCGATCCAGGGCATCCCAAACATGCTCAGTGGGTGACATGTCTGGTGTGTATGCAGGCAGTGGAAGAACTGGGACATTTTTTATTCTTGAAATGTACCCCTTTTTCTCCCCAATTCCGTGGTATCCAATTGTTTTAGTAGCTACTATCTTGTCTCATCGCTACAACTCCCGTATGGCTCAGGAGAGACGAAGGTTGAAAGTCATGCGTCCTCCGATACACAACCCAACCAAGCCGCACTGCTTCTTAACACAGCGCGCATCCAACCCGGAAGCCAGCCGCACCAATGTGTCGGAGGAAACACCGTGCACCTGGCAACCTTGGTTAGCGCGCACTGCGCCCGGCCTGCCACAGGAGTCGCTGGTGCGTGATGAGACAAGGACATCCCTACCGGCCAAGCCCTCCCTAACCCGGACGACGCTAGGCCAATTGTGCGTAGTCCCACGGAAGTCCCGGTCACGGCTGGTTACGACAGAGCCTGGGCGCGAACCCAGAGTCTCTGATGGCAAGCTGACGCTGCAGTACATCACCCTTAACCACTGCGCCACTCGGGAGGCCCTCGAACTGATACATTTTCAGCTTCCAGGAATTGTGTACAGATTCTTGGAACATGGGGCCGTGCATTATCATGCTGAAACATGAGGTTATGGCGGCAGATGAATGGCATGACAATGGGCCTCAGGATCTCACCACGGTACTTCTGTGCATTCAAAATGCCATTGATAAAATGCAATTGTGTTCTTTGTCCGTAGCTTATGCCTGCCCATACTGTAACCCCACCGCCACCATGGGGCAGTCTGTTCACAATGTTGATATCAGCAAACCGCTTGCACACACAACGCTGTATACGTGGTCTGCGGTTGTGAGGCCGGTTGGACGTACTCTGTTTGGAGGCGGTTTAGAGAAATTATCATTAAATTATCTGGCAACAGCTCTGGTGGACATTCCTGCAGTCAGCATGCCAATTGTACGCTCCCTCAACTTGAGACGTGTGGCATTATTGTATGACAAGACTGCACATTTAAGAGTGGCCTTTTATTGTCCCCAGCACAAGGTAAACCTGTGTAATGATCATGTTTTTTTATCAGCTTCTTGATATGTCACACCTGTCACGAGAAATACTCACTAACAAGGATCTAAACACAATTTGTGAAATAATCTTTTTGTGCATATGGAACATTTCTGGGATCTTTTATTTCAGCTCATGAAACATGGGACCAACACTTTACATGTTGTGTTCATATTTTTGTTCAGTGTATTTCCATTGTGGTCCTGTTTCAAACATAGCTGCGTTTACACAGACAACCCAATTCTGTAGTATAGTATTCTACACAGTACACTAGAACATTTTAATGTAAGCACTACATGGTCAAGGATACTAGTGTATAGTATTCTACAGCACAAACTATTATAGTAAGTATTACAAGATCTAGGGATATTACAGTGTGTAGTATAAAATTCTCCAGTATACTTCAACATTCTATAGTAAGCACTACACGATCGAGGGATATTACAGTGTCTAGTATAGAATTCTCCAGTATACTTCAACATTCTATAGTAAGCACTACACGATCGAGGGATATTACAGTGTCTAGTATAGAATTCTCCAGTGTTATTATTATAATAAAACTGGAGTGACACCTCAAGCACTGCAATGTAGCGCCTTAGACTGCTGTGCCACTCGGGAGGCCCCAGTATACTCCAGTATTTCCACAAAATTCTTTAGTAAGCTCTAATCAATCGAGGGATACTACAGTGTATAGTATAGAATTCTACAGTATACTACAAAAGTCTATAGTAAGCACTAAACGATCAAAGGATACTACAGTGTGGAATACAGGATTCTACAGTATATTACAGTTTACTACAGAATTCTATAGAAATCTAGAGTAAGTACTCTAGTATTTAATAATTTATGTGGGTAGCCTGTGGTCAATCTCCTAATACCCCTCCCTATAGACAGGAAATGATCTGGTCAGACAGGAAGCTATAAACTCAGTGGTATAGGAGAGAGGACGGTGAGTCTGTCTGCTGTAGTGTCACCTTGGGAGAAGTGGATCAGTGGTCTGCTCGGTGTAAACTGACGTATAATGGGGAAAACAGATAGGGATGAGCCAGTTCCACTCCCTGGAGGAGACTCTGTAACGAGTCAGATGTACAGACAGACAGGAACCCTGAAAATGCTTTTCTGAGGTGCTGAATGATATGGTGACCAAGTGGATCAGTACAGAGCATGGTTCCCCAACTGAATTTGGCCCACGGGCGGTTTTGTTCCAACCGCCAAATTTTCTGAGCAATTGTATTTATTTTGGGGATTTTTGGAGGGGTGCACATAAAAGACTGTAAAAACACCAGGAAATCAGGCCCAAGTGATCTTCATTTTCTAAATCTGTTGCCAAATATTCCCGCGCATAATAAAGAGAAACGTGATCGTATAAAAATTGTATGCAAATGTAGCCAGGTTGGAAATGATTGTTTTTGTCAAATATTATATCTGTTTGGGCTTCTTGCGGTCAATTTTCAGGCTACAAATGATTTGTAATTATGTTCTGGTCCCCGATCATCTGCTGAAGAAAAAAACGTGGCTGCATCTAGTTGATGATCCCTGGGATATAGACAGTAGGCCTAGTACTCTAAACCTTACAGACAAACAAACGTCCTTCTTCACCACAACAAACACAATTAAGGGCAATGTAATTCACTATCCCTTAGTTGACCTTAGTTGACCTCAATACAGAGGATGTGTTGAATTCAACATTACAGTAGTGAAGATCCTTAGTTTATGCTGTGAGTTTATGAGCATCTGTTCCCCTCAAAACCCGCTGCAAAGTCAGATTACCACCATGGCTGGCTACTGTACAGAGGATCACCCAGCCTCCACTTGATCTTCGTACATACTGTATTAACATGTTCATAAATTATTGACAAAAAAGAATGAGACCTGTATTTAACACATTTACATTTGACATTTTAGTCATTTAGCAGATGCTCTTATCCAGAGTGACTTACAGTAAGTGCATTCATCGAAAGATAGCTACAGTAGGAGAGACAACCACATATCACAGTTAAATAAACTACTAGATACGAACATTCAATTCCAGCTAAACAATGGATATAAAGCCTCGGACATGAAGGCTAAGCAATCATTTCTGATGAAAAACACAAATGTGAAAAATTGGTGTATATACTATAGCATTTGTCCTCACAACCTAAACAGGAGAAACTCCTGAACTCGCTTGACCACTTCTTCAGGAGCAATCAACAGTGGGTCCCTAAGAAAACTGTTTTTCACGGTGGAACAACATTTCAATCATCCCGTGTTTCCCTGAGGAATGTAGTTGGAGGCACAACAGCCTGTATGTGTCAGGGGCCTGTGGATTGAAGCTGACGCTGCCTGTCAAAACAAAGCCTTCGACTGTAATCCCTGCTCTTGAGGGGGAAAAGCATTACAGTAAGTGCTCAGCAGGATCTATACAGTATGGCCCAATCCCAAATCAACCCCTAGACCCTAGGCCCTATGCACTTGTGGATATCAGAGAGGACTTGATGGGTCTTAGCAAATTGCTTACACCTATCAAATCCTCTTAGATATCCACAGGTGAATTGGGCATACTTCTCATTGGCATTGTGTTAACCGAAGGGCACTAGGAGTGAGGCTAAGCAAGGTTGAGCTACTTTAATTTTAGAGCACCCAATGTGTGGAAGACAAGGCGGTGTCGTTTTGATCACAATGGCGGCTAGTGGTATTAAATGCCTATCTTATGAATACTTGTGTCAACCACAGCAACTGGCTTCTATTTCGTCATTCACAACATACTATATGTGTAATAGAGTGAGTGTAAATATAGTGCACTGTATCACTGAAAATCTGTGGTTTTATATAAAGATAACACTCGAGAATCGGATATATTTCTTCCTTTAATCATGCACATACTTTTCTATGCCAAATAAAGATTTTCTCTTCCCCTCTGAGTGAGTGATTAGGGCTGTTGGCTATAAGTCGTGAGTATAGTTCGTAACCCCTTCTCTCCAAATTCCTTCAGTAGTCTGGTGTATGACCCGATAGGTGTTTTCGTTTTTTCTCCTTTCACACTCACACAATTTAGTGAGATATCTGAATGAACAGGTGTGAGATGGATGGACATTCCTCCCACCTCGCACTGACAGACAGAAACATCAAAACAGTGATGACCCTCTACCTGGCATGGGAGTGTGTGCGACTCAAGGCCAGGGGAATGTGGGCTCAGCCAGTGCTGATAGGAGAGTTAAAACACACAGCTGTTGGCACTAAGAGGAGGTTGTGGAGGGCAGGCTGAACACTGGCCAACCAGGACAGCGAAACAACCTGGCAGAGGAGGCCACCGCTAACACCTACAGTAAGATAAACTGGAGGTACAGTAGACCTACCCAGTGAAACCTGTAAACCTGTTAACTCCAACAACCATCTCAGGTTTGGATTAAACCGTTAAAGTTCATATACGCCTTCCATGCTTTTAGAATGAAAGTCTCTGTTCACTCATACTGTGCAAACTGTACCTAGCTAGTACCCGATGAAGCCCCCCCCCCCGCTGACTTTATCTGCTTCCCTAAGGGTGGGTAATGTGTAAGGGCCTTACAGTAAGGCTTTCATCAGACCGTCTGAAGGTTCATTAAAAGGGAGATCCTGGGGTTGTTATCTCTCTCCAACTGAGAATGGAACCTGTTGTCTGGGGTTATGCATGCTTAGGGTCAACCTCAGTCAGGTGTCAATCAAACACAACATGGGCAAATGTCAGGTTCAAGTCCGTTGTAATGAACACAATCAATGTACAGTACTTCATCGCCATCTCCTTTTCTCCTCTTTCTCCCTCCTTCTCTGAGGCTTCTTCCACTGTCTGATGGCGGCTCTTCTGACAGTGATGTAGCCTTCACGGTATGTCTCCTGAGTTGTCCAATAGAAGCGAAGGAGAAAGGGCTGTGAAAGGGGCTGTGGAGTAGTGAGAGTACAGTGGTCTGGGAGATGCTGTTTGATGTTTTATAGCTTATGAAACGCAGCTGGGGCTCCACTCTGGCCTGTGGCCTGCAGATGACTTGGTGTGGGGAACATATACACACACTGGTGCACGCACACACACACGTGCACGCACACAGGTTGACTGTATACAGTAAACACTTGCACACACACACTCACGCAAAAACACAGCTTAGTTCTAGCACATCATTTATAAACCTAAGTAAATGGTCCGTGTCCAGAGGCGGCTGGTACTGCACAGTAACCCTTAGCACAAGAGAACAGTTAACACTGTGCAAGGGCCCTTTATACTGCTGCTGGAGCCAAAGGAACTACGTGGATTTATGGGCATACAGGTTTTCCATGCGTCCATTGAGCAAGTAGCTGCACTGGGAAGCAACAAGTCTGCTAAAGTGAGCTGGCCCTCTGTCTTTACAGGTCCTGGCCATATGATAGGTGTCATACAGTATAGACCATGATGATCAGTGTCCTTGGGAGTCACAGAGTTGGGTCATGGTGAGGTACTGCCTAGCACACACTGGTCAGATGAACTCACTCATCCCTCTGTGTGAGTAGTTTAATCAGCTAGCAGGTCTCACAGGGATGGGGCCTCTCTCTCTCTCATGCATGATTGATCCCTTGGTGATGGGCAATGTTGCCTCATCACTAACTCCGTTTTTTACCTTTATTTAACAAGGCAAGTCAGATAAGAATAAGTTCTTATTTTCAATGATAGCCTAGGATCAGCGGGCTAACTGCCTTATTCAGGGGCAGAACGACAGATTAGTTAGTACCTTGTCAGCTCAGGGATTCGATCTTGCAACCTTTTGGTTACTAGGCCAACACTCTAACCACTAGGCTACCTGCTGCCACTTATGCCTAAAACCTTTTCTTACTTCCATTCTTTCAGTTTTGGGTCCCCCCAAAAATGTACTTATATATAATAATATAGGCCATTTGGCTGACGCTTTTATCCAGAGCGAATTACAATCATGCGTGCATACATCCTCTCACCTCTCTCTCTCCTGCTCCAGTAGGTTGGTGAAGTCCTCACTCTTGCTCATGTAGTCAGTGTGTTTGCGTTTCTCATTGTCCAGCTCGTGCACGGTGCGCCAGTGACACTTCTCAACCAATAGAAGCTGTTCCAGCATGCGCCGGTACGTGTCCTTGTGTTTCTCCTGTAGATGATCCAGCTGAGACACACACACACAACACACAATCTTATGAGACTGTTACTCTGAGAGACTGTTACTCTGAGAGACTGTTACTCTGAGAGACTGTTACTCTGAGAGACAGCCACTGCACTTAAGTCTTGCTGACCTATGCATCCTAACTTTAAAACTAAGAAATTGTTAGAATAATGCAAAAAAATATTAAATAAATAATAATCTTCAACCATATTTGTCTGTATGAAGAAAGAAAGAAACAATACTACAGTCAATAAATGTTATAAGCACTTCCTAAGGTTAATAAGTATCTGTCAGTAGGTGACTAACTTCAGCCATTGGCCTCGGGTAGACATTGTCATTGTGTGTCCGGATGGTGGTGAGAAGGCTGTCTCTCTGTAAGGCCTGGAGGGCTGTGGTAGGAACTGCAGAACCATAGTGGGACTCCAGAGTCTTCTGTGTCTTCTCAGTCTTCAGCACACAGATAACATCCTCCATCGCCTGGGGGTTGCACACAAATAAAAAACGAACAATGTTAGTACTCTGGAAAAAAACGTGCAATTGTTTATTAGGAACTCCTTTAGCCCACCAAAGGACAATTCTTCCAAGTCCTTAATTGCATGTTATAAAACAGCATTTAGACAGGTTTTCTCTGTGTTAGTACCAATATCAGCCACTAGAGAGAGCTGTAATGTAGAGAAATTGTAAATAAATTGTAATTTTGGACTATATTATTGTGAGGGTTTACAATAAAATCATGGCAATACGTTCCACCTAGTGGATAATACAAGTAAACAACATCCCAGCTGACAAGATTTGTGGTCCAACCCACATGTAGCTATAAATCTATGTACAATATGAGCGTATGGTAGTTTATCAAAATGAGTGAGACTCACCTGAACCTCACATTCCATGACACCTAGCAGCCTCAGAAGGTCCTCTTTAGTAAAGTTGATGATTCCCAGTCTTTGGTCACTAGTCCCTGAGCTGTCCTCAGTTGACTTCTCTATGTCAGAGACCACTAACCCCTCCACTTCCTCATTGTTTGGTTGAACTTTGACCTTTAGGCTCTTTATAGGTGCATGCAGATTTACTTCCTCTTCTTGGTTTATGTCATGCATTGCCTGGGGAACCCTCAGTACTCCATTGGCTGGGCTTTCCACCCCACTGCTCTTGGATCTCATCCTCTACCCGTGCAGAGAAAAATAACAGAGGAAATCATATTTTAATCCTGCGCTTTGCTCTACCTGTGCAGCAATGAATACAAATGAAGGAAAATGTCAACTAAATAATCAATTAACTTAATGTCAACAGAATCAGTGCAAACTTAGAGAGAGAGAGATCCTGGACTACATTCTACTCTGATTGTAGACACATCACTTACCACATCACTTTAGTTTAAGGGCCTTGGCCTTGAAAACTCATCTTCATACCCCTCCTCCCCTTCCTCTACCTTTCCCCCTCACTTCTATTCAATGACAGGAGGCACACAGGCTGAATTAGAGCTACATGAGGAAGTGTACAGTATTATCAGGTGTAATATCTCGGTTAACCCAGTGCTAAAATCTCATGTAATTGGTCAGCTGCTCTATGAAGTTCTGCGCCCGTACATGTTAAGAGAAGAGATGAAGAGATGCTGCAACCAGGAGCGGAACCGGAACGAGGCACTCCACCCTCACTCTTTACAAGTTATGGGTAAAGTCTATAGGCCGAAGGCCCTCTCCCTTTCCGAAATTCTTCAGAATCTATACACCTGCGAAATCGGGATTTATTCATATAACCAGTGACGAAAAATCCAAGTGCCGGAACTATTGCTGCTCTTCAGCTATCAGTGCAGATAGTATAAAGACAGATCTATGGTATCATTTATGTTTATGTAGTCTGTACATGAGATTGTCAGGTGTAAAGTCAACCAAAACAATACTCCAAGGCAGCATGTCCTTCATCTGTCATTCCTCTAATCTGTACGAGCTCAGACAAATATTTAACATGCAAAATCACTCAACAGGTTGTGTGTGTTTCTGACAAGCCCTGTTCTTTCACAGAGGCTGTATCTCATGCTGGGTGGTGACACTTTGGATGGGAGGACACTGGAAAATATGCAACACCCCTGGGTGTTTGGCCTGTTTTGTCATACAAATCAGAACGAAATCTGGGATCCCAACTCAAAAAGAAATACAGGCCTATAAACTATGTTGGCATATGCATCATATTATGCAGTAAGACCAGTAGGGTCATCGTTAGAGTTACATTGCATTCATGTTCTGTTGAGTCATCTCTGTGTCCATTGGGGTCAAGTGCACTGCACACAATATAGGTAATCAGTGCATGTGTATGTATGCGTGTGCGTTAAAACTTGTGTGTGTTAAAACTTCATAGAGCTTCTCTCCTCGACCCTGAAGGAGTTGTGATTAATGGAACAACTACAGGCCCCTGATATTGAGATAGTGTTCTTTATGTAATCAAGTTCTGGTACAGTATGACATCAGTACTTTTAATTAGTTACAGATAAGGAACAAATCCCCTGTACCTCCCAGGTGATGTCATACGACCCCTGACCCATGACTCATGCTCTGAGCCCTCCTGAGCTGAGTGAGATCACAGAACTGACACTCATTCTCTCTTCCCTCACCCGCTCCACTGCTGTCTCTGCTCTGAGATCAGTTAGAGGTTCCATTAGATGTGCGACCCGCTTACATCTGCAGACTGCAGACCTTAACTACTTCCCTGGGACCTTTGAAACAACGCAACCTGGCACCAGAACAGCACAACAGTGGGACTGTGAACATCAAGAAAGAACAGTCTAACTCATTGTAACCTCGATGAAAACAAGATGTTCGATAGGAAAGTTATGAGACTGGGAGCAAACCAGGCCTGCACCAATGACTGTCTGTACAGAACCAGTCAAAAGTTTGGACACACCTACTCATTCAAGGGTTTTTTCTTTATTTTTACCATTTTCTACATTGTAGAAGAATAGTGAAGACATCAAAACTATGAAATAACACATGGAATCAAGTAGACACCAAAAATGTCACGTCTGCTCCCGCTCTTCCCTCCCCTGGCGCTTGAGGGCGCCAGGCTGTCCTGCATCACACACTCCTATCGTCCGTTACGCACACCGGCTTTCCCTCGTCACGCGGATCAGCGATAATGGGCTCACCTGAACTCACTCATCACCTGTTTATTACCTCTCCTATATTTGTCAGTTCCCCTGCTCTGTTCCCCACTGCTGTATTAATTTTTTGTTTGTTTGTGTTACTCATTTTCTGACGCTGCTCCTGTCTCGTTCCATGTCCGTTCTATATTAAATGTTTGACTCCCCGTACCTGCTTCGTCTCTCCAGCGTCATCCCATGTGACAAAAAAAGTGTTAAATCAAAATATATGTTATATTTGAGATTCTTCAAAGTAGCCACCCTTTGCCTTGATGACAGCTTTGCACACTCTCTGCATTCTCTCAACCAGCTTCATGAAGTAGTCACCTGGAATGCATTTCAATTAAAAGGTGTGCCTTGTTAAAAGTTAATTTGTGGAATTTCTTTCCTTCTTAATGCGTTTGAGCCAATCAGTTGTGTTGTGACAAGGTAGGGGTGGTATACAGAAGATAGCCCTATTTGGTAAAAGACCAAGTCCATATCATTATCAAGGCTCAGGCTAAGACCCAGATGCAGACACAGGAGGTGGATAGTATGAGTCTCAGAGTTCATTATAGTACAAGGTGCAGGCAAAAGGTAAGTCAAAGCAGGCAAAGAGTCGTAATCCAAATCAGAGTCAGGCAGGTACAGGACGGCAGGCAGGATTAGGGTCAGGACAGGCAGAAAGGTCAGAACTGGGAAGACTAGGCAACACAAAAACTAGAGCCAGAAAACACGGGAACAAGCTGGTAGGACTTGACGGGACAAGGCATACTGGCAACAGAGAAACAGAAGACACAGGTATAAATACACAGGGAGTAATGGGGGAAGATGGGAGATGCCTGGAGGGGGGTGGAGACAAGCACAAAGACAGGTGAAACAGATCAGGGTGTGACAATTATGGCAAGAACATCTCGAATAAGAAAAAAAGAAACAACTGTCCATCATTACTTTAAGACATGAAGGTCAGTCAATACGGAACATTTCAAGAACTTTGAAAGTTTCTTCAAGTGCAGTCACAAAAACCATCAAGCGCTATGATGAGGACTGTCTCTCATGAGGACCGCCACAGGAAAGGAAGACTCTGCTGCAAAGGATAAGTTCATTAGAGTTACCAGCCTCAGAAATTACAGGCCAAATAAATGCTTCACAGAGTTCAAGTAACAGACACATCTCAACATCAACTGTTCAGAGGAGACTGCGTGAATCAGGCCTTCATGGTCGAATTGCTGCAAAGAAACCACTAATAAAGAAGGAGGAGCTGTGATGGTGTGGGGGTGCTTTGCTGGTGACACTGTCAGTGATTTATTTAGAATTCAAGGCACACTTAACCAGCATGGCTACCACAGCATTCTGCAGCTATACGCCATCCCATCTGGTTTGGTCTTAGTGGGACTATCATTTGTAAAGTAAAGCCTCTCTATCCAAACACTGGGGTGAGATGCCCTGCCTTGTTGAGTCACACAGCTTCTGACCAACACTTCTAACACACGCAAATAGTGATCAGCATTGCCGTGCGAACATGAGTGGTAGTGGAAAATGAAGTTGGACTACAGTAGTTGGCTACCAGTAGTTGGCCTACAGTAGTTGGCTACCAGTAGTTGGCCTACAGTAGTTGGCCTACAAAATAGAGTTAAGAGAGGGTGTAAAAGGTCAGAGGGGAATCAGACACAATCAATGCTGACCATATCTTGAGTGCTCATACTTCTACCATAAATTTCAAAACATAACGCTGGATAATGTTTTGAACTCTTGCTCAGGACATGAACTTGAGGGCATTCAATGTGTCACTTGCATTTGTTATTGAAGTACATGCATACTTCCAGTTACGTAACTATGCAACAGCTTTTTAGAGTAAAGTATCACTTCTCCCTAGCTCTCTGGCGTTCATCTTCCATTTAACTTTGGATAAACACTTCAGCTCCAACTTCTGGCTCCTTTGGCTTCCACCTATGATTCCAAACTCCAAGAACACTATTATTTTTCCTCCAGCACAGTTTAATTAAACCGTTTCTTATTCCCACATTTCCGTGGGTATTGTGTAATACTGTCAGCTGGGACATGCATTACTTTGATTCAGTAGTAATGAGCTGATTGAGCCGTGAAAAGCCCAACATTCACAAGGAACTGAGGTTAGATAGATAACAGGCTGGACACTGTTGATTGAAACAGACCAGGATCAGGATATTGATCTATTACTCCAACCTCACCAAGGCGTAATGATAACAAGACCTTCTCTATACCCTTAACTTCCTCCAACAGTGTGTTTTCTATGAACATTTCTATCAGATTCTTACAGGATGACCCTAAATGTCAGCGCAATGGTTTGCAACTGTTGTGATTAAAGTAGATTCTAAGCGGGCAAATAGTGATTCTAAAGCCACCTGGCCTCAAAGCATCACATTCCATTCCTGCATGTTGCAAAAATGATCCACATCACTATAGCCGTGATCAGCAAATTAACACTTGTGTTTTATCTGCGGTGCGTGCAGCAGACTTAGGGGGAGTCCCACCACTTTAGGTTGGGACACAACATACTGGTCAAATGATCATTAAAAAAGTAACTAAGTTTAGCTACAGCTCCACCACATACTGTACATACAATCCAAATTTTGACCACAACGTGTGTGGACATGCCATGAAATATAAACTTAGTTGGATAGCCTGATTGAGCCAGTGGATATGATCTCTTTCCCAGACCTCTCTAGCATTGGTGTTGTTTGTGTGAGGCCTGTATTCATGGCGTGGATACTGCCATTCTGCCAGTGCCAGGGCCAGCGCTCCTCCAGGGGTTCTTCGCAGACTGCATAGCCGAATGGTCCTTATTAGGCCTGTAATGTCAGCAATGGTAAATAGATAGCTCCTAATCCCTGAGACACTAGTGCCAACAGCTGCTGGGATTCCAGGGACCCTCCAAAGTCTTTGGAAAAATCAATAGTTTGATTTGGGGAGTTTGATATATCCACGCTATGAATCCAACGTGACTAAATATGGGCTGGGAACTGTGCCTCAGCACGAAGGAGTTTGGCAATGTACCACGCCTGCAGACACTTATAAAATGAGATCCCAAGGCTCTTCCATCTTAACAAGGAAAACATGACCTCGCCAGAAAATACCAGAATTTCAATGAACGGATATTTCAATCAAACTTGACTCGTGAATGTGGAAGAAATGGTCTAGAATCAAATATTAGTGTTGCAGTTTTTACAAGTCCCACTCCCTATTTCCCATGTAGTGGTACAAATTGGTCTGTCTCGGCTTTCTGCAGACACATTCCTTTGCAGACAAACAATGACCTTTGAGGTCCTAACAGACGTATTCCAGAGACAAATGTAGTTAAACCGAAGAGCGATGACGTCTGTTGTCGGTTGAGACAGCCGATCACACTTACATTACACACATTCCTCGTTGATTGATGTCATAGCATTACATTACACGTGGAAATTCTGTTTATTTCACTTGGAATTTCTTAAACCTTCCGAGATGATGGTCCCTGCTGACATTTTGTAGTTGTATTTATTAAGGATCCCCCTTAGCTGCTGCCAAGGCCACTCTTCCTGGGGTCCAATGAAGATTAACACAAAAAATGTGTATATAATAGAACACATTATTTCACCACTACTATACCACTACATGTCGACAATACAACATGTATAATACATGTATAATACCACAATACAATATTGCAACATTACAATGTATGTTTGTGTAGAGTGCGTGTGTGAGCGTGTGTGCGTATGTGTGTGTGCCTGTGTGTGTGTGTGTGTGTGTCTCTTCACAGTCCGCGTTGTTCCATAACATGTAGTTTTATGTTTTTTAAATCAGATTTTACTGCTCGCTTGAGATACATGATGTGGAATAGAGTTCATTGTAGTCATCGTCCCTGTCTTGTTGGCTACTTTACATACATTTTGAAATGGTACATCTAGTGATCTACTTCTGTTTATACTCTGCATCAATATTTCTTACACCTGACATGTCATCCTGCCAGAGCAATGTAATTTCCCGACCAGGTTCCAACTTATAGTATCAACCTTCATCATCACAGTCTTCTGATTGCATTGGTTAAATTTAGAGGTTCCACCATTAGCAAACACGGTCTCTTCAACATGAGGACCACAGTGTCTCAACAGTGCCATTTGCAGTGCCTTTGGCAAGTATACAGACCCCTTGATTTCTCCCACATTTTGTTAAGTTACAGCCTTATTCTAAAATGGATTAAATAGTTTTATCCCCTTCATAAATCTACACACAATACCCTATAATGACAAAGCAAAACCTGTTTAATTAAAAACCCTGGGAAAATCACATTTACATGAGTGTGCTTAGGGTCGTTGGCCTGTTGGAAGGTGTACGTTCGCCCCAGTCTGAGGTCTAATCGTTCTGTAGATCGTTCTGTCTAATCGTTCTGTTTTCATCAAGGATCTCTCTGCTCCATTCATATTTTCCTCGATCCTGACTAGTCTCCCAGTCCCTGCTGCTGAAAACAACCCCACAGCATGATGCTGCCACCCCCATGCTTCACTGTAGGGATGGTGCCAGGTTTCTTCCAGACCCAACATTGGCGTTCAGGCCAAAAAGTTCAATCTTGGTTTCATCAGACCAGAGAATCTTTTAACTTATGGTTTCAGAGTCTTTAGGTGCCTTTTGACAAACTCCAAGCGGGCTGTCATGTGCCTTTTACTGAGGAGTGGCTTCTGTCTGGACACTCTACCATAAATACCTGGTGGAGTGCTGCAGAGATGGTTGTCCTTATGGAAGGTTCTCCCATCTCCACAAAGGAACTCTGGAGCTCTGTCAGAGTGACCATCGGATTCTTGGTCACCTCCCTGATCAAGGCCTTTCTCCACCGACTTCTCAGTTTGGCCGAGCAGCCAGCTCTATGAGGAGTCTTGGTTCCAAACTTCTTCCATTGAAGAATAATGGAGGTCACTGTGTTTTTGGGGACCTTAAATGCTGCAGACATTTTTTGGTACCCTTCCCCAGATCTGTGCTTCGACAAAATCCTGTCGGACAATTCCTTCGACCTCATGCCTTGGTTTTTGCTCTGACATTCACTGTCAACTGTGGGACCTTATATAGACAGGTGTGTGCCTTTCCAAATCATGTTCAATCAGTTGAATTTACCGCAGGTGGACTCCAATCAAGTTGTAGAAACATCTCAAGGACGAGCCATGGAAACCGGACACACCTGAGCCCAATTTCAGGTCTCTAGGCAAAAGGTCTGAATATTTATGTAAATAAGGTAATAAGGTATTTTATTTTGAACACATTTGCAAAAATGTATAAAAATATGTTTTTGTTATGTCATTATAGGGTGTTGTGTGTAAATTGATGAGGGAAATTTTGAATTTAATCAATTCTAGAATAAGGCAGTAACGTAACAAAATGTGGAAAAAATCAAGTGGTCTGAATACTTTCCGAAGGCACCGTATGACAAAAGGAAGACATGCACTGTATGGATACATGAGTGACAGAAGTTGTACAGGGAAGGACCTTCAGTAGATGAAGATGTGCCAGCTAGTATGCCCTATTACTGTACGCAGTAGGCCTATCAAATCATATGCAATTCACATAGGCCTAAATGTGCACATATAAGTATCTCCATATGTTCTGAACAAAGAACTGTACTGTTGGTTAAGGGCTTGTAAGTAAGCACTTCACAGTAAGGTCTTCACCTGTTGTATTTGGCACGTGTGATTTGATTGATTTGAGGTTTGCATGTGTTGCATCTCACAGCAGATTTACATTTTTTATTTTATTTTTAATTTTACCTTTAACCAGGCAAGTCAGTTAAGAACATATTCTTATTTTCAATGACGGCCTGGGAACAGTGGGTTAACTGCCTGTTCAGGGGCAGAACGACAGATCAGCTCGGGGGTTTGAACTCGCAACCTTCCGGTTACTAGTCCAACGCTCTAACCACTAACCGCTACACTGCCGCCCTACAACTCTACTGTGCTGTGCTGGGTAGCAACCCAATTCATATGATATATTTAGGGAGCAACATGGAGTAGGTTTACAGAAGCTGTAAATGAACACCAACCAATCAAGAACCAAATTCCTTGAGTAACGTGACATGATTGGATATAACGTTTAAAATGAGATTCTGAGAGGCGTGGATCATGGGTCATGTTCAGGATGTTGCACTTAAGGCCATAGAGTCTGCAAATTAGACATCGGTGAAGCACACTCAGATACAGTAGACTTACACACTAAATCATGAAGTCAGTTATTTCTCTGAAGTCTAAAATTAGAATTCCACTGAACCACTCCGGAATTCCACAGACCCAGTCAGGTGGTCTCTGCATGAAATTCCATACAGTTCAAATGGTCTGCACTGATCTGTCCATGTACAACATGACATGACATGATCATTTCACACTCCTGGAAGAAAGCGGTACCTATTTAGTCTAACTTGACTCTCTCCAACTCAAGAGCTCCGACAGTCAGCCAGTGCAGACACTGATAACCCAGAAACCTATCTCAGAATCATGGTGCAGTCAACAATGTGCAAAACCGTCCAAATCGATGACATCAGAGAACAAACGGAACTCTCCAGAAGTCCATCATGATGTCACTCCCTCAACCTGAATGAGGGAGGAAGAGAGGAGCAGCCTGGTTGAGATCACTGATTACTACAGTAAGTCTCTCTTCAGGGGAATTCGAAGTCTCAATACATGAACCTTTCAAAGGTTCAGCAGCCAGTTTCTTTGCATGACTATTTCTAGCTAGAAGAGACAGTGATTTTGGCCAGCAGATGACATCAGTGTATGTGCAACATTTTAGACTGAGCCAATGAACCATTGTATTTCTGTTCAAAATGTTGTATCAACACTGGGCAAATGTGCCTAATTGGTTTATTAATACATTTTCAAGTTCATAACAGTGTGCTCTCAAACAATAGCATGGTATTATTTCACTGTAATAGCTACTGTAAATTGGACAGTGCAGTTAGATTGATAAGAATTTAGGCTTTCTGCCAATATCAGATATGTCTATGTCTTGTTCTTGTTACTTACAACCTCATGCTAATCACATTAGTCTACGTTAACTCAACAGTCCTGTGGGGGACCCACCGATCCTGTAGAAGTTATCTGACTTGTTTAGTTAAATAAAAGTGCCACTCCCACAACACACTATAGGCATATTATAGACACACTATAGGCAGTCTGGCCCAGTGGCGGTCAGTGCAGTTTAAGATGAGGGAGGACCTTGTTTTTATGAGCATGGCCTTATTTCCTTTACAGCATATTGGATGACTCTCATTCATATTCCATTCACCCAGTTCAATGTAACCGTGATAAGTTTAAGGTACTACATGATTCTCAAATTTTCCCTATACCCATCATGAGATTGCTACAACCATTCCTATAAATGAAAATGTACAACTTAGGTGCACACAGGTCGGGAGACAAATTTCAGGTGACATTAGTCCAACAGTTGCAAACGAGAATTTCTATTGGACAATTTCAGGTATGTTTATCCCTGTTTTGTTCTGTTTGCTTCTGTTTAAGAAATGTTTCTCAACAGAATCGGCTAAATTAATACACCCTGATCATGCGTGAACAGAGTTCACTTTCAAAAAAAGACACATTGTATTCCTTTTCCTCCCTTCGCTTGTGGACTTCAACGCACAGCAAATCAGCTCTATGTGACCATGCGAAAAAGCCTTTCCAAGCCAAACCTATACACACAGCCTACATCGTTGTCACCATATTAGCTAAAGTAACGTCATAGTCAGCAAAGCTAATAGAACTAACGCGTTAGTAAACCCGCTACAATCATGCAGTAACATTACAGTGTACTATCAGTAAGCATCCCTCTGTTGGAGCAGAGTGTTTATGTAGGCTAACCTAGCTAGCTGCATTTGTTAGCTAAGTAAGTGAAACTGAAAGTTTAAAAAAAGACAAACTCTCTCTCTATTTCGCTCTTGCTTCTCCTTCATTTTGAAAGAAATGAATTTGTTCAAAACTGTTCAACTATTGTCTTTCTCTCTCTTTGAGTCAACTACTCAGCACATTTTATAAACTGCAGTGCTAGCTATCTGTAGCTTATGCTTTCAGTAATTCTCTGATACTTTGATTGGGTGCACAACATGTCAGTTTATGCTGCAAGAGCTCTGATAGGCTGGAGGACATCCTCCGGAAGTTGTCATAGTCACTGTTTAAGTCTATGGATGGGTAGTGAGATCCGTGAGCCTCCTAGGTTTTGTACTGAAGTCAATATACCCAGAGGAGGACAGAAGCTAGCTGTCATCCGGCTACACCATGGTGCTACCCTACATAGTGCTGTTGAGGCTACTGTAGACCTTCTTTGCAAAGTAGTATGTTTTAATCAAATATTTGGTGACGTGATTATATTCAGTATAGTTTTATCTAAAATAATTGCTTTTTAAATGTTTTAAAATTGACATTTTTATGAAATTCACTGAGGAGGATGGTCCTCCCCTTCTTCCTCTGGCCCACAACCACAACACACTATAGGCAGAAACATGCCTTCTAAATGTCACAGGAGTGATGAGTTGGATCATTGAGTTAGCCATGTGAAGCAGACCTCTGTTTCCATCCATATGAGGAAAAAAATACATTTCAATATACACTGGACAAAAATATTAATGCAACATGTAAAGTGTTGTTCCAATGTTTCATGAGCTGAAATAAAATATCCCAGAAATGTTCTGTATGCACAAAATGCTTACTTCTGTCAAATGTTGTGCAAAATGTGTTTACATCCTTGTTAGTGAGCATTTCTCCTTTGCCAAGATAATCTATCCATCTGACAGGTGTGGCATATCAAGAAGCTGATTAAACAGCATGAACAAGGTGCACCTTGTGCTGGGGACAATAAAAAATAACAACAATGCTACACATGTCTCAAGTTTTGACGGAGTGGCATGCTGATTGCAGGAATATCCACCAGAGCTGTTGCCAGAGAATGTAATGTAAGCCGCCGCCAACATCGTTTTAGAGAATTTGGCAGTACGTCTAATTGGCTTCACATCCGCAGACGCCATATAACCACGCCAGCCCAGGTCTTCCACATCCGGCTTATTCACCTGCGGGAACACCTGAAACCAGCCACCCGGACAGCTGATGAAACTGTGGGTTTGCACAACCAAAAACTGTCTGCAGAAACTGTCAGAAACCATCTCAGGGAAGTACATCTGCGTGCTAGTCTTCCACACCAGGGTCTTGACCTGACTGCAGTTCGGCGTTGTAACTGACTTCAGTGGTCAAATGTTCACCTTCGATGGCCACTGGCACGCTGGAGAAGTGTGCTCTTCACGGATGAATCCCGGTTTCAACTGTACCGGGCAGACAGCGTGTATGGCGTCGTGTGGGCGAACGGTTTGCTGATGCCATTGAAGAAGAGTAGGACAATATTCCACAGTTCACCATCAACAGCCTGATCAACTCTACGCGAAGGAGATGTGTGACGCTGCATGAGGCAAACGGTGGTAACACCAGATTCTGACTGGTTTTCTGATACACAGATGCATATCTGTTTTCCCAGTCATGTGAAATCCATAGATCAGGGCCAAATTAATTAATTTCAATTGGCTGATTTCCTTATATGAACTTTAACTCAGTAAAACCTTGAAATAGTTGCATGTTGCATTTTTATATTTTTTCAATGTCAATGGCAAAAAATCTATTTCAAATACATATAGATACTGTACATTTGCAGCTTTGCTAAAATGCATGTAAAGCCTTAAAATACATTCCAGAGATGTATTGGATTAATTTTTTAAAGGAATAGTTGCACCACATTAAAACGAGAGTTCAGTTCATATAACAGGGTTGACCTGTAAATGAATCACTAATCACCTGAAATAAATCATTATCTTCAGAAATAACAATCAAGCAACAAACTTTACAATGATGGTGTAAACTTGGAGAATTTTTGGGGGATGAGTGGGTTAAAATCTTCCTAGAAGCCACAGAGGGTATATAGCGCTTTGGAACAAAACTCTTCAAATATGACTGTGAGATAGATTGGAATAGTGCAGGAGATTGTGTGTGCTCTATTCATTCTATTTCTATCTGCAACATGCAGTTCCAGATACAGCCCTGTCATTAGTTGAAAGCGGCCAATCCTATAGTTTCAGAAAATTATCCACTTCCTGAGATCTGTATTCAAAAATGTTTTTTAAGTAGTTGCTTTCTCAGATCTGCATTAAAATTGTTTTGAAAAGTAGTTATTTTCTGAGATCTGTATTCAAATCATTTTAAAAAGTAGTACTTTTTGGGATCTGAATTCAAATAGTTGTAGTCACCTCCAAAGTAACTATTTATTCGCCTGGAATAGTTACATTCCACAAAGCGTAGTTAAAACTGTAGTTATCCCAGGTAACTTGCTGATGGCAGTGCACTGGACAGAGGACACATGCCCAGGGGATATAATCACCCCTTATGCACTCTCTATAAGTAGAATATTGGATATGTTCTATCCAACAATCTACACATTCCAAAGCCTAGTGCATGATGTACCCTGCAGTATCAGTACTGGATGTACATTCGCTATTGTGCTGCGTTGTCTTCCACTGCTGATAGAGCTACATTACCTCACAGCTACATTACCTCACAGCTTAGCCATGTCCTTTGTCATCTCAATGATCAGAAGGATGTGATGCAATATCATAATTATGTAGTGACGTGAGATGCTCTGTGACAACGGCATACTCAGTGGAAAGGGAAGCAGTTTGAGTAAGCAAGTGCCCTCTCTGCACCTGTGGCACTTATATGATATAGCTTGGTCTGTCTGACTTAATAACTCTTCAAACATTGTAACACACCGGGCCAGTTTTAATACTGTGTCTGATTCACACAGGTATGTGAATGAACTGTGGTGAACCCTGGAAGCAAAACGCTCACGTGTGTAGAGTAAACTACTGACACAAACATTTGGAAAGGATCTCCTTATCCCTGACCTGGACAAAGTGCCAAAAATGTTAATGGCGGATATCTCTCTCTCTCCCCTCCTCCATGTATCTACCATGATGTCATTAAGTGCTGGAGGACCACATCAGCTCGAGTGGGAACAGCTCAAGTATCTCTCCTCTCTCTCTCCCGGAGCTGGTCTGGATTAGGAGCACGACAAAGACAGATAGGTGCTGAGGAGATGAATGACAGTTAACCTAAAGTATGCCTGTACTGCACTCCCTTTAACCCTTAAAAAGATAGATATGTTGCACATTTCGTTTTGGCTCAGCTAGACAGTGTGATGTATGCCTTGACAAATGGATTACAGTTTGTGAGAACCAAATGTACACGGATGCTCTGTGATTTATGGCATGGTGATAAATGAAATAATTGAACATCACTCAAATGAATTAATGACCAGGTAGAAAGTTGAGCCCCTCTAGACAAGGTCCAGGGAAGAGGTCGAAACAGAGGAATCTGGATTAGCGGTTCCTTATCTTCCAGCCTAAATATCTCAAGAGAACATAATTTGTGGTCAGAAAGTTCTTCTCCCTAGTTAAACACTAGAAGGGCTTCTCACACTGCTTTTACATAACAATGACAGAAGAACAAGTAGTGGTTTATAGGAAATGCTAGATTAATGACTATCTCTTTCCGGTGTGTGCTGTCACAGTGCCTGTGTCTAGCTCCTTGCTAATGACCATTCTACCTCCTGAGAACAGTCAAAACACCTTTACTCTCTTAAAAAACATGTCATCAACTCAAAGTGTTTTAATACACGTGGACATCATGGATTTTAACCCATTCATACTGCACAAAGCAGGCAGCCACAGTCCACTGAAATAGATGGTATTCCGACACACATTACTCCCTAACCTACAGTATATCAGATCAGAACAGCACTGGCAAAGTCCAGCAACAGTAGTAGTCCTCTCTGCATTTCAAACTCATAATACTAGAGCATTTCAGCTGATCACCTTAGCTCCTGCCACGGCACTGGCAAATGGTTTAACTGTTTAGAGAGGAGAGGCGCATGCTTTCACTACTTAATGCGCACTATGTAGAAGACCTGTACTTTCTTACCTGTTCTTTCTGGTCCCCAGGGTTAGGTTTGGAGTGGGGTTGAAGTCAATCCTACAGGAGACTCAGTCTGTCCTTCTGTATGTCGATGTCCTCTGACGACCTCTTCCTATTCCTCTTCTCACTACTACTCATGTTCATCTGCCTTGTTACAGAGTGAATACCATCACACGGACCAGCTCTGCTCTCTCAGTTCTCCTCCTCTAGGATTCCAGGTCAAGAAGAAAATGCTACAGCAAAGAGATCTGGGTCTCTCTCTCTCTCGCTCTACTCCATACTCCCCTCTCTCATACACACATTCTCTTTACACTCCCCCCCTCTCTCTCTCTCTCTCTCTCTCTCTCTCTCTCTCTCTCTCTCTCTCTCTCTCTCTTTCTCTCTCTCTCTTTCTCTCTCTCTCTCTCTCTCTCTCTCTCTCTCTTTCTCTCTCTCTCTCTCTCTCTCTCTCTCTCTCTCTCTCTCTCTCTCTCTCTCTCTCTTTCTCTCTCTCTCTCTCTCTCTCTCTCTCTCTCTCTCTCTCTCTCTCTCTCTCTCTCTCTCTCTCTCTCTCTCTCTCTCTCTTTCTCTGTAAGTCAGCCAAGGAAATACACTCTTTGAGGAGTCAGTGAGTGAGGGAGTGCTTGTGACAGAGAGAGAATGGAAGGGAGTAAGGGTGAGGAAGTCTGTGTTTGAAAGGAGCCATTGCTCAGCAGGGAGATAGAGAAGCAGCAGTATGATGTCCTTTGTCACATGTCCAGGTCTTTTCATCTACTCTTCGTTTGTCCCCAGTCTTTCAGTGTGTAGACGGAGGCTAAAGCATGGGTGTATATTTAACTACTCTGCTGCAGTCACTAGGAGTTGTTAGCAGTTGAAGCTGTTTGTTTGGAGGCTCGCTGCCGGGTTAGCTGGCCCCCTGGCTCCCCTCTCCACTCTTGACAGCTGAGCTATCCCACTGGGCACACCACGTCATTTCAACATGGAAATGTGGGTAATATTTGGTTGAGACGTTGATCAGTGACATTTCAACTTTTATTCACCCACTCAAAAAGACAGCCAGAAGTTTGTTCAATTCCTAATGTGTTACAACTAAAAGCACAAACAAATCCCAACAAAAAAAATATGATTTTTGGTTTAGTTGTCATCAACCATTTAAAAGCACAGAAAAGGCCTAGATCAGATCACACGTTAACCAGCGATAGCCGACACCCGCATAGCTGGTGCTTTGGTGGTGTCTGAGGTAGAGCTGTGAAATCAGATAGGCTGCTCGTGTGGTCATTGTCACAAAGTCACACCCGTCTCACTTTTGTGAGAAGTTCAGAACGAGAATGTGTAGACAAAATAGAAATAAGGCACGGGGTGGTGTGGTATATGGCCAATATACCACGGCTAAGGGCTGTTCTTAGGCAAGACGCATCAAATCAAATCAAATGTATTTATATAGCCCTTCTTACATCAGCTGATATCTCAAAGTGCTGTACAGAAACCCAGCCTAAAACCCCAAACAGCAAGCAATGCAGGTGTAGAAGCACGGTTGCTAGGAAAAACTCCCTGGAAAGGCCAAAACCTAGGAAGAAACCTAGAGAGGAACCAGGCTATGAGGGGTGGCCAGTCCTGTTCTGGCTGTGCCGGGTGGAGATTATAACAGAACATGGCCAAGATGTTCAAATGTTCATAAATGACCAGCATGGTCAAATAATCATAATCCCAGTAGTTGTCGAGGGTGCAGCAAGTCAGCACCTCAGGAGTAAATGTCAGTTGACTTTTCATAGCCGATCATTAGGAGTATCTCTACCGCTCCAACTCTAGAGAGTTGAAAACAGCAGATCTGGGACAGGTAGCACGTCCGGTGAACAGGTCAGGGTTCCATAGCCGCAGGCAGAACAGTTGAAACTGGAGCAGCAGCACGGTGTACCTGGACACAGCCCTTAGCCGTGGTATATTGGCCATATATCACAAACCCTAGAGGTGCCTATTGCTATTATAAACTGGTTACCAACATAATTAGGGCAGTAAAAATATATTTTTTGTCATACCTGTGGTATATGGTCTGATATACCACATTTGTGGTTTGTCTTATTTGTCTTAATGCAACTTTGTGCAGCCAATGGCAATGTCCACTTTAAGTATGAGGTGGCAGGGTAGCCTAGTGGTTAGAGTGTTGGGCTAGTAATTGAAAGGTTGCAAGTTCAAACCCCCAAGCTGACACAGTACAAATCTGTCATTCTGCCCCTGAACAGGCAGTTAACCCACTGTTCCTAGGCCATCATTGAAAATAAGAATTTGTTTTTAACTGACTTGCCTAGTTAAATAAAAATAAAGGTATTTTTTAAATATATTTTTATATTAATTTATATTAATTAATATTTATATATATATTTTTATAATAATATAATAAGTATAATAAGTATAATGCCGAGAGCCGCTTGTGGATTTGACAGCTCTAACGCAAGTCCATCTCAGACACTCGCAAAACAAGCGTGAATCGGCAAACGTGAATCTGATGGAATCTAGTCCAAGGTTAAAATGGGAATAAAATGTGAGATATTTACTATTTATACAACAACTTCATGTGTTGTTACAGTGCTTCATCTAATATCACAACCAAAATGACCTGGATTGCAGTTGAGATTACATTAGAAGTACATACTGTAGTGCAAGTGATCAATGCTGTTCGAGATTTGGGACATATTATTATAACAATGGTGAAGATCTCCACAGACCTGCAACCTTTGCATGCTATCTTGAACATGCACGCTTTCTATCATTACATAAGAAGACATTTATAGTCACAGTCACCTCACAATGTGGCCATGGATGTGTTACTCATTTTAAGGTTGAGTACAGTGCCTTCAGAATGTATTCACACCCCTTGACTGTTTCATAATTTTATTGTGTTACAGCCTGAATTTAAAATGGACTCAATTGTGATTTGTTTTGTCACTGGCCTAAACACAATACCCCACAATGTCAAAGTGGAATTATGTTTTTCAGAATTTGTTTACAAATTAATATACAAATGGAAAGCTGAAAGCTGAAATTTCAATAAGTATTCAACCCCTTTGTTATGACAAGCATACATTTCAGGCGGAATAACCTGTTTAGGGGATCTGCGTAGTTCTGGTACCCGTTCCGACTGACATTTTCACTTATAAATCTGTGGACACCGTAGATCAAAATGAATGATAGCAATGGTTCCCATGGACACAATATTCAAATTACTTTGAAACAACATTGATTCAACCAGTTTGAGCCCAGTGACATGCCACTTTTCTCTCTCCCATGCTGGGAAAGGCCAGCATGGCCAGCCACCCCAACCCACCCCAGAGGCAGTCCAAGACACTGCCAGTTGCTGAGCTAGCGAGGGCTGGGGCTGCCAGGTTCTTCAGGACTTTGGCAGTTAGACAGCTTACAATCCAGACCGCTTACATAAAAATAAACTAAATTAGCTTGCTGAGCTAAATGTGTTGTACAGTATATTGTTTACAGTGTCAATGGGCATGGTTGGCATCGTTGTGAGGTCAACGTGGGTGTTCTACTGCTGTTGGACATGTGAAATGGACATGTGGGATCTGGAGCACAGCCTACAATGGGTGAGAGGTAAAGAGTCCAATGAGGACATAACAACAGTGTGATGCACATTTCTCAATGTTGTCTAATCACTAAGCAGAAACAAAAACAAAAAAAGAACAGTTACTTCACAATTATTTCACAGGAATAGCCATCCAATCCTCAACTTTTTCCTGTGCTGTGTTAGGCCACTGATTCTCCTCAAAAACACTTCTGTTCACACATACCCGTCACTTGTGTGGGTGTAGTGTGCAGATGTAATGCTTTGCACAATCAAAGAACAAGCACACACACACACAAAGAAAGAGAGCGAGAGAGAGAGAAACCCACTGCATGGTGCTTATACAGTGCATTCGGAAAGTATTCAGACCCCTTCCCTATTTCCACATTTTGTTACATTACAGCCTTATTCAAAAAATGAATTCAATACATTTTTCCCTCATCATCCACACATTTTAGGCTGGGTTTCTGTACAGCACTTTGAGATATCAGCTGATGTAAGGGCTATATAAATACATTTGATTTGATGATCACCCAAACAGAAATCCCTTATTTACATAAGAATTCAGACCCTTTACTATGAGACTTGAAATTGAGCTCAGGTGCGTCCTGTTTCCAATGATCATCCTTGAGACACACCTGTCTATATAAGGTCCCACAGTTCAGAGTGCATGTCAGAACAAAAACCAAGCCATGAGGTCAAAGGAATTGTCCATAGAGCTCCAAGGAAGGATTGTGTCGAGGCACAGATCTGGGGAAGGGTACCACAACATTTCTGAAGAATTGAAGGTCTCCAAGAACACAGTGGCCTCCATCATTCTTAAATGGAAGAAGTTTGGAACCACCGAGACTCTTCTTAGAGCTGGCCGCCCGGCCAAACTGAGCATCGGGGGAGAAAGGCCTGACAGAGTTCCTCTGTGGAGATGGAAAAACCTTCCAGAAGGACAACCATCTCTGCAGCACTCCACCAATCAGGTCTTTATAGTAGAAGCCACTCCTCAGTAAAAGGCGCATGACAGCCCGGTTGGAGTTTGCCAAAAGGCACCTAAAGACTCTCTGACCATTAGAAACAAGATTCTCTGATGAAACCAAGATTGAATTATTTGGCCCGAATGCCAAGCATCACGTTGAGTGAAAACCTGGCACCATCCCTACGGTGAAGCATGTTGGTGTTAGCATCATGCTGTCTGGATTTTTCAGCGGCAGAGATTGGGAGACTAGTCAGGATCGAGGGAAAAGTTGTATTTATTTATTTTATTTCACCTTTATTTAACCAGGTAGGCCAGTTGAGAACAAGTTCTCATTGACAACTGCGACCTGGCCAAGATGAAGCAAAGCAGTGCGACACAAACATCAGAGTTACACATGGGATAAACAAACGTACAGTCAATAACACAATAGAAATATCTATATGCAGTGTGTGCAAATGTAGTAGGATTAGGGAGGTAAGGCAATAAATAGGCCATAGTGGCGAAATATTTACAATTTAGCGATTAACACTGGAGTGATAGTACAGAGAGATCCTTGATGAAGACCTGCTCCAGAGTGCTCAGGAAGTCAGACTGGTGCGACAGTTCACCTTCCAACAGGACAATGACTCTAAGCACACAGCAAAGACAACGCAGGAGTGGCTTCGGGACAAGTCGCTGGGCCACTCTGGGCCACTCTGTCCTTGAGTGGCCCAGCCAAAGCCGGGACTTCCATTTCAATATTATCGCTTGCACAGTGCTCCTTGGGATGTTTAAAGCTTGGGAAATCTTTTTGTATCCAAATCCGGCTTTAAACTTCTTCATAACAGTATCTCGGACCTGCCTGGTGTGTTCCTTGTTCTTCATGATGCTCTCTGCGCTTTTAACGGACCTCTGAGACTATCACAGTGCAGGTGCATTTATACGGAGACTTGATTACACACAGGTAGATTGTATTTATCATCATTAGTCATTTAGGTCAACATTGGATCATTCAGAGATCCTCACTGAACTTCTGGAGAGTTTGCTGCACTGAAAGTAAAGGGGCTGAATAATTTTGCACGCCCAATTTTTCAGTTTTTGATTTGTTAAAAAAGTTTGAAATATCCAATAAATGTCGTTCCACTTCATGATTGTGTCCCATTTGTTGTTGATTCTTCACAAAAAAAATACAGTTTTATATCTTTATGTTTGAAGCCTGAAATGTGGCAAAAGATCGCAAAGTTCAAGGGGCCGAATACTTTCGCAAGGCACTGTATATTGTCGAGATGCTCTCAGGTGGCAACATGGTGCTCTCACTTGGTCTTGACCCGTTTTGTTTTTGACATCAAGTTCATTGCAGCTCTTGATACCTAAAAATACAGATAATCCAAGGGGTAATACACTCTGCGGTCTTGCCTCTGTTGTCCTGTGCCACTCCAAGTGAATCATTGTGAAACGCGAAACACAGTTGTTTGACAGCCTCTTTCCTTTCTACGCATTATGTCATCCCATATGAACATGTGGTATCATGGAGTAGATCTATCCAAGCTGAGGGCATCATAAGTATATTTGGATTGAATGTCATATTTCCCACACCCAGATGAGGTCATGTGGTCAGTTCCAGTAGAAGGAAGGAGGTTTGTTGTTTTTTCAGTCTGTATTTACCCTTGAGATGGTGGTCTTATTTCAGAGAATCAGCACGTTGGTTAATATGATTCACATTGATGTGGCTTACTAACGTAAAGTAGCCCTCATTACCTCACACTAACTTGTCTCAGATAATCAGCGTGAATAGAAATCACACCGAACAAATACAAGATGACCGACCAAATATCCCACCAACAGAGTTTACATAATGATGCAATGATTTTTTTTCTTATTGATATCAGTTTAAAAATGGATCAAAAAGCTGTCATTCTTATAGGCCGAGTTATTGTCCTTATGCACACAGTATATACTGCATTGCATTTGAACTATTTGTGAGAAGTCAACAAAGTAACCTTCAAGCTACTGACATAAAAAGAGACTATAATGTATACTATGGAAGGAATACTATAGTATACATAAAGTAGTAAAAAAAAGAGTAGTGTGTATATATACTATAGTAATTATTGTAGTGTTTTTGCAGACTGTAGTATTAGAGGCAGTGTTTTTAGGGACGGTATTATACTGTAGTATTTACTATAGTGTTTTTGTGGACTGTAGCAAGGTATACTATAGCATTTACTAGTGATGTTACGTGTGATACCAAAACTCTGAGGCATTGCTGACTTCGAAGCTGTGTGCCAATGCGTGTCACGGTATCAGAAGACCGTCATCAATGACGTCAGAAGCTTCGTTTGATCCAACATCGTAGTGTAATGCAATGAACCTGGAACACAGAGTGTATGTGACTGCTCCAGAACAACATTTTGGTGACACGGGTCGAAAACAATTCTGTTGCGTTGGGTTCGTCATATATATACAGTAGTCAATATTTCCTGTGTTGCATCTTCAAGAAGCATGCATACAAAGAGCGTGTCATTTTCAACTCATGTGATTCATGCTACAGCTAAATTCCTATTTAAATATCACTGATATGAGAAAACACAGGATCACACAATCCCGACTGTTTTATCACCTCAACTACAGATATGAATGATTAAGACAGGAATGTTGTGTGTGTCAACTACATGGCCGCCACCTTGTGGGGAGCTGTGGATAGTACAGTGAAGCTTCAACAGTGAGGCAACATTCCACAGGCCACAATCAACTCTGTGCCAAGGAGATGTGTCGCGCTGCATGAGGCAAATGGTGGTCACACCAAATACTGACTGTTTAAAAAAATATATGTATGTATCTGTGACCAACATATACAGGGAGGAGGTGAGGGCCCTCGGAGTGTGGTGTCAGGAAAATAACCTCACACTCAACGTCAACAAAACTAAGGAGATGATTGTGGACTTCAGGAAACAGCAGAGGGAACACCCCCCTATCCACATAGATGGAACAGTAGTGGAGAGGGTAGTAAGTTTTAAGTTCCTCGGCATACACATCACAGACAAACTGAATTGGTCCACTCACACAGACAGCATCGTGAAGAAGGCGCAGCAGCGCCTCGCTCCGCCCACAACCGTAAGGCTCTTCAGAGGGTTGTGAGGTCTGCACAACGCATCACCGGGGACAAACTACCTGCCCTCCAGGACACCTACACTACCCGATGTCACAGGAAGGCCATAAAGATCATCAAGGACAACAACCACCCGAGCCACTGCCTGTTCACCCCGCTATCATCCAGAAGGCGAGGTCAGTACAGGTGCATTAAAGCTGGGACCGAGAGACTGAAAAACAGCTTCTATCTCAAGGCCATAAGACTGTTAAACAGACACCACTAACATTGAGTGGCTGCTGCCAACACACTGACACCGACTCAACTCCAGCCACTTTAATAATGGGAATTTATGGGAAATTATGTAAAATATAGCACTAGCCACTTTAAACAATGCTACCTAATATAATGTTTACATAACCTACATTATTTATCTCATATGCATACGTATATACTGTACTCTACTGTACTCTATATCATCTATATCATTTGGCCCTGTCCGGGGGTGTCCTCGGATGGGGCCACAGTGTCTCCTGACCCCTCCTGTCTCAGCCTCCAGTATTTATGCTGCAGTAGTTTATGTGTCGGGGGGCTAGGGTCAGTTTGTTATATCTGGAGTACTTCTCCTGTCCTATTCGGTGTCCTGTGTGAATCTAAGTGTGCGTTCTCTAATTCTCTCCTTCTCTCTTTCTTTCTCTCTCTCGGAGGACCTGAGCCCTAGGACCATGCCCCAGGACTACCTGACATGATGACTCCTTGCTGTCCCCAGTCCACCTGACCATGCTGCTGCTCCAGTTTCAACTGGCCTGGGCCCTAGGACCATGTCCCAGGACTACCTGACATGATGACTCCTTGCTGTCCCCAGTCCACCTGGCCATGCTGCTGCTCCAGTTTCAACTGTTCTGCCTTACTATTATTCAACCATGCTGGTCATTTATGAACATTTGAACATCTTGGCCACGTTCTGTTATAATCTCCACCCGGCACAGCCAGAAGAGGACTGGCCACCCCACATATGCTCTCTCTAATTCTCTCTTTCTTTCTCTCTCTCGGAGGACCTGAGCCCTAGGACCGTGCCCCAGGACTACCTGACATGATGGCTCCTTGCTGTCCCCAGTCCACCTGACTGTGCTGCTGCTCCAGTTTCAACTGTTCTGCCTTATTATTATTCGACCATGCTGGTCATTTATGAACATTTGAACATCTTGGTCATGTTCTGTTATAATCTCTACCCGGCACAGCCAGAAGAGGACTGGCCACCCCACATAGCCCGGTTCCTCTCTAGGTTTCTTCCTAGGTTTTGGCCTTTCTAGGGAGTTTTTCCTAGCCACTGTGCTTTTACACCTGCATTGTTTGCTGTTTGGGGTTTTAGGCTGGGTTTCTGTACAGCACTTTGAGATATCAGCTGATGTACGAAGGGCTATATAAATACATTTGATTTGATTTGATTTGATCTACTGCATCCTTATGTAATACATGTGTCACTAGCCACTTTAACTATGCCACTTTGTTTACATACTCATCTTATATGTATATACTGTACTCGATACCATCTACTGTATCTTGCCTATGCTGCTCTGTACCATCACTCATTCATATATCTTTATGTACATATTCTTTATCACCTTACACTGTGTATAAGACAGTAGATTTGGAATTGTTAGCTAGATTACTTGTTGGTTATTACTGCATTGTCGGAACTAGAAGCACAAGCATTTCGCTACACTCGCGTTAACATATGCTAACCATGTGTATGTGACAAATAAAATTGGATTTGATTTGATTTGTATTCCCAGTCATGTGAAATCCATAGATTAGGGCCTAATTAATTTATATCAATCGGCTGATTTCATGATATAAACTGTAACTTATTAAGATCTTTGAAATTGTTGCGTTTATGTTTTTGTTTCGTGAAAATATACAGTGGATCTCCACCCTATGAGGTTAGAATAACATTTACATTTGGGTCATATTTAACAGGCACTCTTTTCCAGAACAATTAGGGTTAAGTGCCTTTTTTTAAAACGCACATCAACAGATTTTTTACCTAGTCGGCTCAGGGATTCAAACCAGCAACATTTTGGTTACTTGTGAAACACTATTAACAGCTTGCTTTCAGTTTTCCTCTTTCCACTCTGAACACTCCCAGGCAGTCCTGACAAAATTGCTTGCTTGAGAAATTGCTCTTTGCAAAGAAGCTATTTTTGTTTCTTTTTTTTAAACCATTTTAATTGTAAACAATCACAATAAGGCACTTAATTGTTACCCAGAAATGATTTGAATTTTAGATTTTAACAAACGGCTGCATTGGACCTAAGTGAATTCCTCCTCTTATGGTAGAACATTAATGATTTATTTGTAATGGGATATTCAGCGGGATAGACAATACAAGTGCTCCCACTTTTGTTCCAATGTTCTGATGAGGTAGTTGAAAGTAGTGATCTTTGACAAAAAAAATCAAGGGTTGCCGGTTCAAGTCCCCCTCAGGTTGTCCCTCCTCAATCACTGCTCTAACAGACTACTGAAATCATATGTTGAATTAGTTATTGACATTGCAATGAGTTGAAATGCGAACTATTATTTTTAACGTTTCCTCATTACCATTCCAAAGTGACGTTATCTTTTGTGTTTTTATCACGTGCATGTTCCTACTTAGCTATCTACACATTTCTCTTTAGGGATGAGGTGGGATCTATTAGAAGCTAGTAGGGGTATTTATTTTTATTTTCTCAGAAGTACTGAGTTAGGTAGCAAGATTTAGAAATGTGGAGCTAATGTTGTAAACCGTCATTGACCACACACTCCAGCACAGTAGGTGGCAGAATGCAACTTTAACGTTTGCGGACCGCCATTACATCATAGAAGAACAAGAATAATAAGATTTATCTTTGTTTTAACGTTTATTCAGTGCCATACCATGGCGTCGATTGAGGCTTGGTTTATGGACGATTCTGACGAAGATCATAGGATGCCACATAAACTAAATCCAAACGAACCCGTCTCTTTGAAGGAGTTAGAAAATATTGGGGTTTTCTACTGGAAGGTAGTTAGCTAACTAGCGAGCAAGGCGGGATAACAACTTGGTAACTTCAGTTATCAAGGAAAAGTTGTCAACGTTTAGCTGGTTAGGTTATCTACTTCGTTATTTACTGTCATACACGTCTGTGAATGCAATTGTACGGAAACCAATGTGACTGGCTAAATTGGATTGCATAACAGTAGCGGCTGAGTCGCCAGCCTTGTCTCATAGACTAGACGTAACATAGTAAACGTTGTTCCCGGGACGTTCAAATGAGTATATTTTTCGTTTGGTATAGTTACATAAAACGGGTTACTTAGGCCAAAATGAAAATAAGGTGTATGGGTATTCTTATAACGCGAACATCTAGCAATCCAAAGGTTGCATGTTCGAATCTCATCACCGACAGATTTAGCGTTTTAACTAATTTGCAACTACTTAGCATGTAAGCTAACTTTAACCATTTAACCTAACTCGTAACCTAGCTAATGTTAGCCACAATTTTTTTTTTTATGAGACCAGAGACAGACTGGTTGATTCTGTACTGTCCATGTCTTCCAGTTAGATGCTGATATTTATGAAACAGACCCTGCGCTGGAAAAGATCCGTAAAGACAGAGGCTACTCCTACTCCGACATCATCACTATCGACAAGGACAAACTACCTAACTACGAGGACAAGGTAATGCCTGCGTACAGTGACAAGAACACATTTGAGGGTGCTCGGAGTCAGATTACATTTGTTTCACCTGTTATTTTGAACGCCAATATTAGACTTGTTATAATGATACTTTATAAAAGCACATTAATTAAAAGTGTCCTGCCATTTGTGTACTCTTGTCCCAAGCTGAAGATGTTTTTTGAGGAGCACCTTCACCTGGATGATGAGATACGCTACATCCTGGATGGCAGGGCCTACTTTGATGTGAGGGACAGAGAGGACCGCTGGATCCGCATCGCCATGACCAAGGGAGACCTGATCACTCTGCCTGCAGGCATCTACCACAGATTCACTCTGACTGAGACCGTATGGCTCCATTTGTCATTTGGCTGTTTACAACACCTACAGTAAAACTGTCCAACATGGAGGGCATTCGATTATCTGTCCCGGGTTGCCCTGGTAGAAGGCGAAAAGCAATTGCATTAGTTTTGGAACCAGGCTTCCTTCCAGGTGTGAGCCAGGTTCCCCGCTCGTGGCCGATCGTTAAGTGATGTAGGTTAAGTATGTGGAGTAATGAGTAGGTATGTGTTTTCACATGCAGAAGTGATTACTTTTGATAAAAATGCTATATCTACCTTCCTAATGAAAACTTGAACCTATATTTGATGGGGGAACATTTTTTTCTGAATGAAGCACCATGCTGCCTTGTTGACAACAAGACTAAGCGGTGCAGATTACTGTTCCAATTGAGAAGGGCCCTGATCCCTCATCACTTATGCTTTTTCACGTCACGGACCACAGACCGGTACTCAGCATCATCGAATCCGCCCAGTGTTTCAAACAGGACATTATTTGTCTTTTTACCTAAACATGCAAACACTATCTGATTAGAATTTATAGCAGGCAGTGCAGTGCACTGGAATGACATTCACTCTCATGGGATGGGTGGCTCCCTCACTGCTTTTTCCTGTTGATATCACTGGCCATACAGTGCCTTCAGAAAGCATTCATACCCCCTTGACTTATGTTTTTGTTACTGCTTGAATTCCAAATGGATTAAATATTCTTTTTCCTCACCCATCTACACATAATACCCCATAATGACAAATTGAAAACATGTTTTAAGAAATATTTGCACATTTCTTAAATAAAGTACAAAAATATCTTATTTACATAAGTATTCAATAAATGTTAGAATCACCTTTGGCAACAATTACAGCTGTGAGTCTAAGTCTTAAGAGCTTTACACACCTGGATTGGACAATATTTGTACGTTATTCTTAAAAAATGATTCAAGCTCTGCCAAGTTAGCAGGAACATTCAATGTCGTCTTGGTAAGCAACTCCAGTGTTGATTTGGCCTTAGGTTATTGTCCTGCTGAAAGGTGAGTTTTGTCTCCCAGTGTCTGTTGGAAAGCAGACTCAACCAGGTTTTCCACTAGGATTTTGCCTGTACTTAGCTCTCTTCCATTTCTTTGTATCCTAAAAAAACTCCCTAGTCCTTGTCCATGACAAGCATACCCATAACATGATGCAGCCACCACCATGTTTGAAAATATGAAGTGGTACTTAGTAATGTTGGATTTGCCCTAAACATAACTTTGTCCTGAATACAAAGCATTAATTTCTTTGCCACATTTTTAGCTGTTTTTCTTTAGTGCCTTATTGCAAACAAATATTTGTATTCCTTACAGGCTTCCTTCCTCCTTTTCACTCTGTCATTTAGGTTAATATTGTGGAGTAACTACAATGTTGTTGATACATCCTCAGTTCTCTTACCACAGACATTAAGCTCTAACTGTTTTAAAGTCACCATTGGCTTTAAGTCATGATGAAATCCTTGAGCGGTTTCCTTCCTCTCCGGCAACTGAGATAGGAAGGACGCCTGTGTCTTTGTGGTGACTTGGTGTATTGATACACCATCCAAAGTATAATAACTTCACCATGCTCAAAGGGATATTTAATATCTGCTTTTTTTACATGTATGTTTTACCCATCTACCAATAGGTGCCCTTTGAAAGGCATTGGAACACCTCCCTGGTCTTGTGGTTGAATCTGTTTGAAATTCCCTGCTTGACTGAGGGACCTTACAATTATCTGTATGTGTGGGGTACAGAGATGAGGTAGTCATTGGAAAGTCATGTAAAACACTTGCACATTGAGTCCATGCAACTTCTGACTTATGCATTTTTACTGCTGAACTTTATTTAGGCTTGCCATAAAAGGGGTTGAATACTTAGACTCAAGCTTTTTGTTTAATTAATTTGTAAATGATAGAAACAATGGAATTTACATTATGGGGTATTGTGTGTAGGCCTGTGACACTCTGTGGAAAAAGTTGAGGGGTGTGTATAATTTCTGAAGGCATTGTAGACCGGTGCACCGCGGCTCAGCTTAATCGAACTCCCTCAATGTCTTCCGTCAGGTCATGTGGTTAGGATAGGATATGCACACACTGCCAGCAGTTGACCTATATGAATATGAGAATGTCTAGGTCTAGAGTCATACTGCATGTCCAAGTCAAAAGTAAGATTTTTACATTTCAAGTAAAATGTTGATTGTTTTTCCTCATGCATTTTACAGAACTACACTCAAGCCATGAGACTGTTCGTGGGGGAGCCTGTATGGAAGGCCTACAATCGTCCAGCAGATGAGTTTATACTCGCCAGAAGTATGTGAGCGCTCTCCAATGTGCTTAAGACGAGCAACAGGTGGTACTGAATGGATGCAGTGTCCATAGAATTACACAATTTCTATGACCAACCAATTTAGTGGAGTTGGATAATCAAAGACTCATGAAAGGCTTTTGTATTATCAGGTATTTCAACTCGTGCAGTGCCTACATTGTAAGCAATTATACTAATTAAAATGCCACTTTCTACAATTCTGTCTGTTGTATTGCACCACTCAAGGTCACATTCTATTTTTGTAACACTAAGTCAGTGAGAATCAAGTCTAGTAAGCTGTTTGTTACCTACGGTGAGCTAAAATGCCAGTAAGCTATCGCATTAAAAAAATCACTCTTCAATCATTTAGTTGTCTTAACTTTTCATTCTTCCAAAGTAATTGATTGTTACAAGTCTGGTCTCAATTAATAACCATTGTAAAAGGTCTACACCATGTTCAGTTTATTTGGATAAACAAGATTCCTTTTCTCACATCCAGAGCAATACAGTACACTTCAAACACCACAACATGTAAACAAACAGTTATACTTGAGATCATTAGGATAATTCAATAAGTGATTTAAGTAAATTAACACTTTCCATTAATATATTTTCCCTATGAATAATAATATGTACAGTTGAATTATTCCATATCTACATTACATTCCTTTTGTGGAGAGGGGTGGATCCTGAGACAAGTCAATCATTGACCCTCAAATTCAAAAAGTTACAGAAGACCTTTTAAGTGTGGTTGATTTTACAGGACAAAATAACATGATTTACTCAGGTCTTAATCACACAGGAATACAACATCTCTGCCTTGTCTAAAAACACTACTGTATGTATTCACATGGATATCGTATCAGCATTCACTTGTGAGTTACACAATCATCATCATTTCCATCACTACTAGTATATTATGGGGAGTGGATTTGCCTGCGCTGTGAGGACAGGCAGGGTAATGCCCATGTTGTTTAGTGGAGTGTAATGACACTCAAGCCTAGGTCACACTCCTGATGGCCCCCTGTTCTTGGAAATGTTTTGCTCTAATCTTGTGACCTACAAGGGTCCCATACCTCCATGGATCCCTCTACACCAGTTTGAGGCACTGTGTGTTGAAGCTGTCTCCCTCTCGACAGGCCACTGACTCCAGCAGGGCCTGTTTCTTCTGGGTGGAGCGGGACGACTCCAGCTCGTACATGGTGGTCAGGTTGAAAAGGACGCTCTCGTGGAGGTACAGGGCCGGGTCCTGTTGCACCAGGCCCTCCAGCTGTCTCAGCGACTCCTTCAGACGGCCCAGGTACAACAGGCACACTGCGGCATTGTTATTCGCCTGTAGGGGAGAGGAGAGAGAGGTTATTGGCCCGCAGGAAGAAGAGAGGTCAGAAAGGTCTCAGAAGTGAAGGGAAAGCAGTGGTATTACTCTACTACTGTAGTATCCCTTGATCATGTGTAATATTGTAGAATACAGTATACTGCACACTGTAGTATCCCTCGATCATGTGTAGTACTTACTATATAATTTTGTAGAATACTATACATGGTGGTAACCCTCGACCGTGAAGTGCTTACTATAGAATTTTGTAGTATACTGTAGAATACTATACTTCACACTAGTATAGTTTGATAATGTAGTGCATACTTCAGAATGTTGTAGTATACTGGATAATACTATGTAATACTACAGTATTATCTGCAAAAAAAACTGTAGTAAATCGATGGGTTGGTTGACGACGTCATGTTTCCGATGCACACTCTTCAAATGGATCAGAAGTCCCTGAGTATTTGTGATTCTGGATTGCCAGACAGCTACCAACAATGACAAGAAACTGCCATGTAGGGAATCTTAAGTGACTCGTTTCATCTTGTTCTTGATACCATGTTGACTGATTTCCAGTCAATGCTAATATGGAAAATTCACTAGCCAACCAACAACTGTAACAATGTATTTGAGAGACAAGTGCTCATTGTGCAAATGTATTTGTTTTCAATAAACATTGGAGATGAAATATAGTTTCCATGTTGTCAACGATCTAAGCCAACCTAGTCTTTTTTGGCCCATAGTTGCACACGCGTCATTTTTGTTGCTAAACAACCAACCCGTCTATACTACATTAATGTCAGCAAAAAACCCGTAACCATAGTAATACTACATAAAAAATTAAAAATAATTTTTTTAACATATGCTTCACCCATTCCCCAATTTGTGCCACCCATGAGTGAGAATCCTAATCCAAGTATAGATTGTATATTGTGTTCGCTACAGGTTTTAGAAAAGAGCAGAAGCTCTGAACTATCAGTTCAGACTCGAGTCCTACCTACAGTACCAGTCAAAAGTTTGGACTCATTCCAGAGTTTTTCTTTATTTTTTACAATTTTCTACATTGTATAATAATAGTGAAGACAAACTATGAAATAACACATATGGAATCATGTAGTAACCAAAAAAGTGTTAAACAAATCAAAATATTTTATGAGATTCTTCAAAGTAGCCACCCTTTGCATTCTCTCAACCTGCTTCACGAGGTAGTCACCTGGAATGCATTTAAATTAAGAGGTGTGCCTTGTTAATTTGTGGAATTTCTTTCTGTAATGCATTTGAGACAATTGGTTGTGTTGTGTCAAGGTAGGGATGGTATACAGAAGGTAGCCCTATTTGGTAAAAGACCAAGTCCATATTATGTCAAGAACCACTCAAATAAGCAAAAAAAAAATGACAGTCCATCTTTACTTTAAGACATAAAGGTCAGTCGATCCAGAAAATGTCAAGAACTGCAGATGCAAAAACCAAGTGCCATGATGAAACTGGCTCTCATGAGGACCGCCACAGGAAAGGAATACCCAGAGTTACTTCTGCTGCAGAGAAGTTCATTAGAGTTACCAGCCTCAGAAATTACAGCCCAAATAAATGCTTCAGAGTTCAAGTAAGACCCATCTCAACAATCAACTGTTCAAAGGAGACTGCGTGAATCAGGCCTTCATGGTCGAATTGCTGCAAAGAAACCACTAGTAAAAGGACACCAATAAGAAGAGACTTGCTTGAGCCAAGAAACACAAGCAATGGACATTAGACCGGTGGAAATGTCCAAATTTGAGACCGCCGTGTCTGCGAGACGTAGAGTAGGTGGACAGATGATCTCCGCATGTGGTTCCCACCGTGAAGCATGGAGGAGGTGGTGTGATGGTGCTTTGCTGGTGACACTGTCAGTGATTTATTTAGAATTCAAGGCACACTTAACCAGCATGGCTACCACAGCCTTCTGCAGCGATACGCCATCCCATCGCGTTTTTGGTTGCTACATGATTCCATATGTGTTATTTCATAATTTTGTCATCACTATTCTACAATGTAGAAAATAAAGAAAAACCCTTGCATGAGTTGTGTCCAAACATTTGACCGGTACTATACATGTTATGCAACATTTGCTCTTAGTATTTGCCCAGTAGGTTTCCTCAAGGAGAAAGCCCCCACTTTTATGACAAAGATAAAAACAAATAGTAAATACAGTATATGCTATAGATTTTACTACAGTAAACTTTACTACAGACATGTACATAAACACTGCAATGAATACTAGTACTAATACTGTACTTCCGCAAAAACACTACAGTGAATAAATATAGTAATACCCATATGAAAATATACTGTAGTATGTCGACAGGGGAGAGAACGCAGAAAGGAGTTTTTTGCCTGCAGGGAGAGCAAAGAGGGCAATCTACGACAACTATACGTGATTAAGACTACACATTTTAGAAGATACATCGGAAGTTTTACTAGAAGACTGTAAATAAATGAATGCACGTGTGTAAATAGAGGAGAGGGGACAAAGGCTTGAGAAGAGTAGGACAATAATAATTATTCATCTACAGAGAAGGAGAGGAGAGTCATTTGCCTGAGGAAGAAAGGAGAAGAGCTCTGCACAGAGGAGAGGGAAGAAAGGCGTTATTTGTCTAGGGAGAAGATAATGTTGCCTTAGGGAGAGAGAGGGAGACTGTTTTCTTGCTTGAGGGGAAATATCATGAAGTCGAGGGGTGAGATCTGCCTCAAACTACAGTGCACTCGTTTATTTACAGTCTTCTAGGAAAGTAAAACTTCCGATTGTATCCTATAAAATGTGTTCGGTCTTAATCACGTACGGTTGTCGTAGATTGCGTGATCACCTACCACAGGGTTTTTGGGGTCGATCTTTAGGACCTCTGCGAACGAGGAGTGTGCCTCTGAGTAGTTGTTCTGACTGAGGTAGATGAAGGCCCTGAACCACACAACACACACAGGTCAGCTGGGTTACTACAGAGACCTATCATATGACAAAGTCACTGCAGTGATTCTGTGTGAAGATGTGTCAGTCGGCCAACTGACAGCAATTAACAGCTAATGTGAATCAACACAGTGTGAATGGCACCATTTTGTCTCCTAGCAAAGCATCACAAAGTGACCCCTGTGCCTGCTCACACCCTACAACTGTAAGGGAAGTCTGACAGAAGTACAGATAAATGAATCAGGAAATAGTTTCATTTATGACACACACTGATTCGTACCTATTCATCAAAACGCATGTGTCTGTAGTTCCACTTCCCTTCTCCAGAGAGGCTTTCTCCACATCTAGGAAATACTTCTCGGCTGTTTTGATGTCTCCAATCTGGTCAAAAATAACAATTCAAACCAAAACGCATTATGTTGTGGAAAAAGTAGTTGAAATTGAAAGAGAAAAAGGTGTGTGTGTTCACCTGCAGGAATATGCGTCCTATCCCACTCAGCAGCTGTACTTTCTGCTGAGGCTCGTACTGGACGATGGAGTGATATGTCTCTACAGCCAGAACATAGTCCTAGATAAAGAGAGAGGGAGACAGAAAGAGAGAGGGAGACAGACAGAGTTAGAATTAATCAAGTGTATTGACCATTAGTAGGGAGAGGTGTCCCTGGTCACACCTTGCCCCAGCCATGGCTGTTCTCTACCACACATCACATCGCTCACATGCTGACTGAACTGCTGAGCATGGCTGCTATGTATCTGGGAATGGGAGAGAGGTCAGTGAGTTGGTGCAGTGTGTGTGTGTTTACATTCATGCTACCACCAGCAGATGGCGCTGTGTCTCTTTCTATGGTCCTATGTACAGAACGACTCCCCACTTTCTCTCTCTCCCGCTTTCTCCATCTCCCACTAACAAAGAATCCAATCAGAGTGATCCTATGGGATATTACTGGGAAGCCTGTGGTCTGCCATCATACATCTACAGACCAACACAAACAACATTTTACATACAACTGTCACTAGGAAAGAACAAGCAACATTGTTAGAAAGCATTCTCTAGTAAAGTATAGAGCCCTCAAACTCAACTTTGAACCTCAACGCCAGTTCTACTGCATTTTCTCATTGTTCCCCTCTAATCAGGGACTGATTTAGACCTGGGACACCAGGTGGGTGCAATTAATTATCAGGTAGAACAGACAAACAGGAGGCTCCGGACCTCGTAGAGTAAGAGTTGAATAACCCTGGTATAGAGGGCCATTAAACATGATGAATGCCGTCTTCATCGAAGGAACTTGTCAAATGTATTGTGGGTGTCAGGTGAACACTGTGTCACTATGCATCTGCCAATTACATTGCGACTCCAAGCCATGATAGTCAGATCATCCAGAATGGTGGTTCTGTTACACGATAGCTTTGTGTTTCACTGTTCCCTCATTTGGTCTAGACTCTGGGTGGACAGACAGTGTCTTGGTGCAGGATATGCTCAGGCTAGCGTCCGCCTGGCTGTTCCACTGTCAGCATGGGTCTCTAGACAGAGTTCTGGACTGAGGGGAAGGCAGAATGAAGAGGACCGAACCAGACAAACGGCATATCTCCTTATATAATGAAACACACACACCCGACAAGACCTCCAACACGTTTACTCACTATGCACCAAAACAATGCTGTTAAATCCAATAAGCCTTTATTAGCCATTGTGTGTGTGTGTGTGTGTGTGTGTGTACGTGGCTTGCTAGTTGTTATCCATTCCTCCGCTAGCTTCCTGACAGCCATTGACGGGCATGTGTGTGAATATGTGACTGGGCAAGTACGTCAATGAATGTGTGTGTTACAGTTGGTGTGTGTGTGTGCGCATACACCCACAAGGCACTCTGGTAGCTCTGTGCTGCCGTTATAATCCCTCCCCCACCCACACACACACACGCGGAACACATACCTTCATCATGAGCAGACAGTTCGCCATGGCGTACATGACCCGACTCAGACGAGACTTCCACAGCTGAAGAGATGCTGCAACAAAGGAGGACACATTGGTTTCATTTCAGACCTGTTGATTTATTTACCGGGACAATTTTAGCATTGTGGGACCAATTGAATCAACATTTCACTGTACAAAAACAGAGTTGAATATAACACACAACAGAAGCACGAGAGAGAGCAAATTCAGCACCTCCTTCCCTTTCTCTCCCATCTCTCTATCCAACTACCCCCTCCCCTCATCACACTAGTATTCCCATCACCATCATCGTTTGTCTGAGAAGGGAGGGAAGACGCTGCAACTCCCTCTCCCACACACTGACTCTTTCTATCCTCAGGCTGATTGTATAGGCTGTCAGTGGGCTTGTTTGCGCTCAGCTGCAGCAAGATGTGTTCTCATATGCGTGAATGTGTATGGACTGGATTGTGTGTACAGTCATATTGTGTGTGTGTGTGTGTGTTCTGCTGACTGAGGCCATCACTCAGTGGGGGTCTATTGAGATGTGCTAGTCTTTGTTATTGAGTGCGTAGGAAGAGAAGCAGAGAGAGAGACTGACAAAGGAGTGAGGTGCAACTACCAGATCCCTCTGCATCTGAACAGTATGACGAACCAATTATTGAAAAGTTGGCCATGTCTTATGTATTGATTGCTTTCTCACGACTTCAAACCAACTGTCTCAATGGTCTATGCCCATTTAATAAGTTCCTTTAATATACGACAAACAGCAAAATAGTGGCTTCACTGGGAAGAGGATGGCGGAGGTTGAATAACACTGGGTATAGAGTGTGGGGTTTACGCCACTCTCTCAGATAGTGTGGGACAGGTGGGGACGAGACACTGTTCTGTACTGCACCTTGTCTGTTCTCCTGGGTGAGGTTGATCATGCTGCCGTCCTCAGCCAAGCCCTGCTCAAGGTTATCCAGGATCTATCAGGAGAGACAGTGTTTCATAAAAGGGGACACGTTGTAAACAAGGTAGTCATTCTTTTTCAACCCATTACTGACTTTATTGGAAGAAAACAAAAGCGAGGGAGGACACGAGAGAAAGTTGGTGTGTGAACTCACGGTCTGACAGACGGTCCTCATGCTGTGTAGTCTGTCCAGAGACTCCTGTGGTTTCCCCAGGTACTGAGGCAGCTCTGCATGCAGCACCCGCATCGAGAACGGAACCATGGAGCCTGAAAGAACGAGAGAGAGAATCTTCACACATATGTCATTCACAAACTCCCACAGACGTACAGATGGTGTTGAGAAACGTGTGCTGCAAAGCAGGAAGCCTCCTCTCTCTCTTTATCCAACACTCTCTTCCTCCAGCTCTCTTCCTCTCGCCCCTCTCTCCTGAGGAACGAAGGCCCTACCTAGAGGTGAGCAGTGAGTCATGTGCCTGAGCTTTGAGCCTTTGATCTCTGGCTCTTTGATAGCTACAGAGGAAGCACCGTCTCGGGCTGTCTGTCGCTGTCTGTGTAGAGATTCTCTGGTTATCAGCAGCACCCATGAAAACACCCACGACTCCTATCTACAGCTTTACAGTGACGTCACAGAGAGAACAGCCATGTTCGGGAGTACTAAGGGTCAGGGGTTAAACACATTTCACCCTGTTGACCTAAGGAAACATCGGACTTGTCGGCTTCGTGTAGAAAGAGTGAACTAAATGAAAGTACATCCCATCATTTAGTGAAACTATGACTTGTTGATGCAGATAGAAAATAAAACTATTCAAGTTTCCTTTAAAAAAACATTAAACTTTTCCCTCTCACTTTGTAAACAAATGAATAACCGATTCTGGTTTTTTTAAACAGTATATCCCTGCTGGTTGTTTGAGAGGATATGCTTGGCGCTCGCTAATGTTCCTTCTAAGAGTTAGATCATGGATAATAGATATTGGATGGGGGCAGCAGACCTTCAGATGTCAATCTTTGATGCCAGGCAGGAAACTGTTGCCAGTATCTGTAGCCACCTAGGGCAGCACAAAGCATTTAATATTGAGGAATGGAAATTCAATCTGCTCTCCCCTTGGACTGCTGTGTGGTGTCGCTTCAAGCGTTCACCTCGGTTCTCTCGCTGTCTGTGTGTCCGCGGCCATGACTCTACAGCGATTGCCTCTACTATAGTAGACCCTAGGGCTGTAAAGACTAAAGCTATGGCACTACATCAGAGAGCTGCTCATGCAGAGTTCAAAGGGAAAAACTACAGTGGCTGTGAAATAAAGTGTTGTCTTTGGTTGTTAGCAGGGCTGGGGATTTCTATGGTTTGATCAGGGGGGTCAGAGCGTTTGGTTAGTATTTAAGTATAGATGGTGTGTACCTCTCCTCCCAGGGTATACGGTAGGATAGTATTCATAGTAGAGGTCAGGTTGGTCCAGGTTTCCAAACGGCTCCAGTTCCATCTCAGCGTTCTGGAACAGGCTCAGCTTGGTGAGCAGGGCCAGGCGAACAAACCACAGCTGCAACAACACACACTCCTGTCATCCTAGCCTGTCCCCACCCCCACCCACCCACTCTGTGGGTGTGTGTGTGTCAGCCCACTCCTGTCATCCTAGCCTGTCCCCACCCCCACCCACTCTGTGGGTGTGTGTGTGTCAGCCCACTCCTGTCATCCTAGCCTGTCCCCACCCCCACCCACTCTGTGGGTGTGTGTGTGTCAGCCCACTCCTGTCATCCTAGCCTGTCCCCACCCCCACCCCACCCACTCTGTGGGTGTGTGTGTGTCAACCCACTCTTGTCATCCTGAGTCTAATTCATGCAGGCAGCTCCTGGCTTTCACCCCCATCCTCTCCTCTACCACACACACACGTTCGTCTTACCTCTATTCCCCAGACACACTGTACCGACCCTTAGCTACATACATGATAAGCGTCTGCTAAATGGCATATATTATTATTATTATTATTATGATCAGATACGGGACTTACTCACATAAACCACTCTCACACATACAGGCATGTGCACCAGCATTGCCAAAGACAAACAAACATTTACAGACAGACACACAGGTACCTGTAGTGAGTCAGTGTTGTGGCTGGAGGGCTGGCCAGCCTTACCGTAGCCCTGACCATGAGCTGTCAGCAGTCTGCCTGTCAGGTCCACCGCAGCACGCCAGTTCTTCGTGCTCTACAGGGACAGAAGAGCCGTTACAACAAAACCAACAGACAAGGTGAGAGGATAGGCACACACACACACACACACACACACACACACACACACACACACACACACACACACACACACACACACACACACACACACACACACACACACACACACACACACACACACACACACACACACACACACACACGACAGGGTGACCGCTAAATTGAACCAACCAGAGATGCCAACCATAGCATTGTCAAGTGAGTTTATGACTGGTGGTATTAGTGGTAAGGAGCCAGGGCAGCCAAAGACAGGGGACAGAGGGGCATAAGAGGGTGTGTGGAGTCGAGCCTCCCAATCAGTAAGGATGACAAGGTCAGCCCAGAGATTGGGTTTTCACTGCACGGCCATTCATCACAGCCAGCCAGCTAATTAGGCAGCAGAGGATTACACATGAAACAGAAGGGGAGGGGGGGGGAGAAAGGAGAATAGAAGAACAGAGAGGAGAGGAATGCAAGCTAGATCTGTTGAGTGAATAGAGGAGGGAGAGCCCAGTCACAACAGACAGCTTTCTTTCTATACTGGAGCACAGGTGGGGTTCCATCATGGGAGATTTCACTGGGTTATCATTAGTTAAACACACCCACGAAGTCCTAATTATGACTAAACCCCACCCATTTCTACAACTTCTCCACTTAAAATTGTATTTTAAACCTAACTGCAGGAACACTGAACCTTATGCCTACATTTTTGTAGCCAATTTGGACTTTTTGGCTGTGTTAATTTGTGATGACAATTTCACTGGGACAATGAAAGACATCCTTTCTCCCCCCTCTCACTCTTCCACACACACACACACTCCCTCCCTCCCTCCCTCCCTCTCCCCCATACCAGTGTCCCTGGTGCCTCTAAATCTTCATTAGGGGGTGAAATGAAGCTGAAAACGAGACATGGAGATGGCCAAAAGCAGCTGCAGCCACTGAGACAGAACCCACGGTAGTCCCCAGGGAATGTGGGGAAAGTTACCTGAGTTTACAACCCTATACTGTACACGCATACACTCGCACGACCCTATACTGTACACGCATACACTCGCACGACCCTATACTGTACACACATACACTCGCACGACCCTATACTGTACACACATACACTCGCACGACCCTATACTGTACACGCATACACTCGCACGACCCTATACTGTACACGCATACACTCGCACGACCCTATACTGTACACACATACACTCGCACGACCCTATACTGTACACACATACACTCGCACAACCCTATACTGTACACACATACACTCCCACGGCCCTTATGAAATCAACCATATCCCACAATGTAGTGGCACCAAGTCGCAAGTAGGCTTGAAAAAGAACGCCACCTGTTGGCTGGGTGGGTGGTCTCCAAAAGGGGTGCCGGTTTAAAATAGGCACAACTTTTCCATAGTCCTGGTAAGAGACTGATAACAACCAGCAGAATACAGGGATAGCCTGCAATTCAAACGTTATTTCACACCCAATACAGGCACACACAACGTCACAGAGGAGGGAACTGTTGGTGATGCAACTAGAAAGCTCCAGAAGTGCTAACAGAGGAGCCTGTAAACAATGGGGTCCACACCTCTGTTCCCTGCACATGGGGTAGGCAGAGTTGAGGGCAGGTAAGCTACTTGTTTCCGGAATTAGATGGCTGTGAGTTAGTGTTCAGGAGAGGGACAGTAAGGGTTTTCAACAAGGGGTCGTTCCATCTCAAAAAGTACAAGAAAGAGGATCGACACCCACCATCTAGATTGTTCCTAAATGTATTCTGTTGTTAGAAACAAAAGATTAGCATTCCTACAACTGATACTCGTTGTTGGGGTGGGTTTGGTGTGGGATCTATGGGTGGCTTTTTACAATCTCATTGCTAGAACAAAAAGTTAGGTACAAATCATATGTGAGGTACTATATTCATTGGATATGATATGAATCCTATAAATTAAAATGGCTCATTTGGGTGCAGTCAATTAGCTTAACTTCTAATGATCAAAATCAAATTATTTCCCAACAAAAATAATGTTGCAGGAATGCTAATCTTCTGTTTCTAACGACAGAAATGATTTCAGAGCCAGAGATGGTGGGTGTCATGGCTTGCTGAAATGGCATGGAATGACCCATCAAGACCAATGTTAGTTAGTGCCATCATGCATACCCAAACACCCAACAGCATCAATAATCCCAGGTGTGAGAAAGGTCTATTAGAAGAGGTGAGAGAGAGAACAGTAGATGAACATGACTAATACACTGAACAAAAATTTAAAAACGCAACACGCAAAAACGTCAAAGATTTTTACCGAGTTACAGTTCATAGAAGGAAATCAGTTCATTGAAATAAATGCATTAGGCTCTAATCTATGGATTTCACATGACTGGGAATGCAGATATGCTCCCCAACAGGGATGTAAACAATTTTATTTTGTGTGTATGGAACATTTCTGGGATCTTTTATTTCAGCACATGACACATGGGACCAACAACTTTACATGCTGTGTTAATATATGTTTTCAGTATAAATTTACCTCCGCTCATATTACTCTGCAATAAGAGCCAATCGGATCCTCCTAAATCAAGTGAGGATGCATTAAGACAGAGAAGTTGCTGATTATATTGAGTGATATTTAATGAGGAAATGCGGGTGAACGCAGAAAGTGTACTGAGCAGGGCCACAGTGCAGGCCTAAATGAAAACTCCTGTCTCTCACACTGGGGAAGGAAGTGGATTAGCCACAGTTTGCATGCATAGTGTTCACGCACAGCCACCGGGGAGGCAGGGGTATGAGCTTCCTTTCAGCTCATCCCTTTTTATTCACCTGATTAAAAAAATAAGGTTCAACAGAAGCCCTTGTGAGTACTACAGACGCGTGGCGTGCACACACGCACACACACAGCTGGGGGAGAGAGAACCAATAGGATTACAAGCCAGCTAGTGTCTGCTTGACTAGCCACAGTTCTGACGGGGCAACAGCGAGAGACTCCAGAGCCAGTAAAACCAATCAGGCCTTGGGCCCCCGCCAGGGAGCTCCATCCCCACCCCATAATAGGAGAAGAACAGAGAGACTTCACTACAGCCTACTACTTCAATAGAATACCACTGGATTCCCTACTCATACAAAACACACAGAAACAAACAGCTGTGTTTGCAATTAGCAGCGTCACGGGTTTAAAAGGGGCGAGGATTCTTAAATTGTGTTGAAGATCACAAGTTTGAGAGATTTTCCTTTTGTGAAGTAGAAACTCCCTGAAGCGAAGCTCACTGCACACCCACTGCCAGGGTTCTCGTGAGACGCCAGCCTCCAGCCAAACACAGTAGAAAGGCTACTCGCCCTGCTCTGCCTAACAAACTAAAGCTCCTGTGCCACTTCAATTTAGCCCCAGAATTTTGAATGAATAGAGGGGAGAGACAAAAGAAAGGTAGTATGCAAAACACACTAGCATCTCTAAGGCCTTGCTAGTGGCTAACTTGTCTTTGATGGTTTGGTGAAGGGCTGTAAGGCTCTGTATCAGTGGCCCTGAGTGCCAGTCCAGGGCTTTGCCTCCAGGCCAAGAGGATGGACTGACTGGCTGACTGTTCTAAAGACCACCGTAGTTTCTGTTTGAAGGGATCCAGACATCTATAGCCCTGGGACAATGGTATAGATCACATGACTGATATGAAGGCATTTTGAAGTAACTCGTTTAGTAGGGATCGCTATAGCAACTCTGTATGACCCTGTAATGGCTGTCTCTGGGACAGTTCTGAACAGCTTTCCTTTGGGTGACCGTGTTTGATGACGTTGTCCACAGATGGATTTAAAGGCCTCATTCTCCCTTTACAAAACTCAGTACCTAGCTGTAGCTACATTGCCTCGCTCTGTGCTTATGCCCAGGACCAGTGCTGAAGAGCACTGACTGCCATAGCATAGGACAAACAGCTGACACAGCTAGTCCAGATCTCAACGTTGTAAATGGTTGAGGTAATGACAACTCTGCTGCACACCTCCAGGTAGCTACTGTATAATGCAGGTCATTGTGGTTACAGATGAGAGGGAGCGTCAAGGCCAAGGCTGACCCAGCCAAGGTGGGAGGAAGGTGGGGATGATGCTAATCATACCTCCCCTCCCCTTCCTCCACTGGACATATGGCCCCGGCACAGACGGGCCTGGCCCCAGGCCCAGACACCAGCACACTAGGGAGAGAGGGAGGTCATCAGCCCCAGAGGAAGAGAGGGATGGAGAGAAGGAAGGAGAGAGGTGGTTAATCAGAGTGACAGATTAACCAGCCCAGGGCCCTGCTGAGAGAGCGGGGACGCTGACCAGCCACAGGGAGAGCGAGGAGACAGGTCACCGGAGGGAGAGAGATGAGAGAAATATAAGCCCTAGGCCAATATGACTATGGGGAGAGGCGGGGGGGGGACAGGTCACCAGAGGGGGGAAGGAGAGGGGCCATGGGTAATGCTGAGCAAGAGGAGGCATTGGCCAGCTGACATTGGCCACAAGAGACAAGAGACGGGTCATAACACAAGCCTCAGAGGAAATGAGGAAGGGACGAGAGAGAGGGAAGAAAGAGAGAGAAAAAAATAAAGTCCCTGAGCCCTGCTGAGCAAGAGGGGAAATGCTGACGGGCCGACTCAGGGGAGAGGACAGACAGGTCACTAGCTCTCAAAGGAAGGGTAGAGAGAGGGATGGGAGGGAGAGAGAGACATCCTGAGGGATAGAGGACAGTTAACCAAGCAAAGAGAAAGAGGATCTGGCTCTCCCTCTACAACACCAACATTCAACAGGGTTTGGGTCAGTCCTATTTCAAGTCAAAGTGTGGAGCTATGATATTTGGACTCAGTTACTGTATGTTCAGGTGGTGTTAATAATATTATCTGAGCTCGCCTATGAATAATGTTCTCTCAGTGGTGTATATCACCACTGTCTGTCTGTATCAGCGGGGGATGGGGAGAGAGAGCGAGAGAACGCAGCATCTGTTCTCAAAGCCTCGCTCTTCTCCACAGAGGCCGTTTCCTCCTTTTCATCCCTCGCTTCCCCTCCCCTCATCTCTCTTCTTTCCCAGCCTAATAGCTCTCTTCCTCCCTTCCCATCTCTTCTCTCTCGTCCTTCCTCTCCCTCTCCTCTGTTCTTCCCATCCATAATCTCTGTGCTCCTCCCTCCATCTATCTGTGATAGCCAGCGTTTGTGTGTTCTCTCAGAGGGAGTGTGGTGGCAGTGGGTGCAGTCATACTCTGGCACTGCAGCATGAGTCACTGCCAGCTCCCAGCAGCCCCCAGAATCAGGAGGGAGTACACACACACACACACACACACACACAAGCCAGAGGGAAGACTCACACACATCTCTATACAGCCATAGGGCACATCTAATTAGTCACTACAACCCCAAGGTAAACATAGCTCTGTGTGAGCGCACACACACACACCAGGGTTTCTAATAGCCAATAAATAGAATTGGTGCAGGCCAATTGTCTGGGAGAAGAAGGAAAAAAAATCCCATTTCAAGATGCTTTTTAGCCTTTTCATTGATGGAAATACCAGTCGAATACCAGTCGAATACCAGTCGACGTAAATACATTTGACCGGTCATGCTTGTCGTCTATAGATTCATTTGCATAATTTTGTGGAGTGACATTGGTGAGTGTGTATTTTTGTTCATTGTTATGATTCTTATTTATCACACGTTCAGAGCATATAGATAAAGAGCGGGAAATCTGTCAAGACAGCACAAGAGCTTCTGCTGGATTGAACATGTGCTTTAAAGCCAAATCGTTGCACAATTCTAAATGCAACTGCATTGCGTGGCCATGATTAAAAAGAGCTGATATTTTTATTTCTCAACTGGAATTTGAAGCTCACTTCCCATTCACCATTTAAGTGCATAGGCAATGGTAGGCAAGCTAGTTGTTACATCTTTAGATCTCCAATTGTTCAACATTTCTAACGGATATTCTCATATCTGTCATTTTCCCGCTTATTGCATTATGGAACGAACATGAAAATTGGCCCATAACAACATAGCCCTCGGACAATATACATTTTATTAAGCATGACTCAGACAAATGCAAGGACTTTTTCAAGCACTTAAATGTTATTTTCAAGAATCTCAATGTTTTACAATTGTAAAATGTGTATAATTATACATAGGGCATAATATAGAACCCTTCCCTCCCAAGAAACATGCAAAAGTAGGCCATTAACACTAACACACACCATGCCAACATACACCAAGTGAATGAAGAAACAGACCACCCAACTGTCTCAAATTCGGTGTAATCAATCATAACTATTGATCAGTGTCAGGTTGATAGGCTGGGCCGGCTGGAGCTGTGAGGGCCACAGTGGAGGAGCAAAACCCATTGACATTTCAACAGACCTGCCTCACTCACAATGTGTGTGTGTGTGTGTGTGTGTGTGTGTGTGTGTGTGTGTGTGTGTGTGTGTGTGTGTGTGTGTGTGTGTGTGTGTGTGTGTGTGTGTGTGTGTGTGTGTGTGTGTGTGTGTGTGTGTGTGTGTGTGTGTGTGTGTGTGTGTGTGTGTGTGTGTGTGTGTGTGTGTGTGTGTGTGTGTGTATTCCTGGAGGACCGCAGCCAGGTGGGTGTGTGAGCAGAAGGCTTTGAAATATGCAAACAGCTCCCATGCATTAGACATCAGCACAGCAGGAGAGAGAACTCGAAGCCTGGAGGATCGATCTCCCTCCCTCCCTCCCTCCCTCCCTCCCTCCCTCCCTCCGCTACAGTGCATACGCTTTAAATACCAAGTGCAGGTCAGGGGCATTTGCTAAAACAGGGGAAGGGGAGGAAAGAGGAGAATGAGGTCATGGAGGAGGAGAGGTCACTATGCAGACTAATTGACATGCTTTATGGAGGGATAGGGGAGTCAGGTGAACCAGAGAAATTGTAGGCAGTTTTATGGGGCTGTGCTATTAACAACCATTCAATGAGGGAGGTGAGGCATACTCTAGGTAGTCATCATAGAATGTCACAAGCGTATCTGCTACATACAAACAGCAATTTACGCTGTCTTCACTCACTGAATAAGTAGAAGTGCAAGCGCTTTCTGTGCATCCTAGTTCTTTCAAATTTAGGGGAATGCAAAGGCGTATTATTATATATATTTTTAAGTGTGGGTAAACCAAGCTGCCATGAAAGTCGTTTGCAACAAGGCTGTTACATATAGATGTATAAAATACCTGTTCACACAAACACATTAACATGCACGCACAGTGACTCACAATGAGTTGTTTGAGGCCCAGGAAGGACTGTTCTACAGAGTTCGCTGTAAGGACCTGCCTCTTCATAGCCGCCTGCTCCCCCATTAAACGCACCATCAGATCCTTCACAGCATCACCCTGAAACGCACACACAGAACTGGTCAGTGGTCACAATCAGTTAGGGCCAGGAGAAAATGACTAGATCTCAACATGTATGGAACCCCAGCTCTATGGGCAAATGGCAATCTAACCCACCTGCAGGTTGTCAAACTTGAGTCCGGGCATGGCCAGTCTCTCCCTCTCCACAAACACCTGGCTGTAGTGCTGCGTTGCCATGGAGATCAGCACCTTCCTGGTCTCCTCAGAAGGCAGCCAGGCATCGTACCTCTTATCAGCCTCACTCATGTTCAGTGCCGTGGCAAACGGGTCATCTCCACCCGAGAACACAGCCTGCAGCTGGGTGAAGGGCTGAGGAGGGGCTGTGGCCGGGGCTGGCTCTACTGGAGCCTGTTGAAGAGGCCTGGGGGTGGCTTCAGTCTGGGTAGGCCCAATGAAGGAGCTAGGGGTGAGGATGCAGGACTCCGTAAGCCCAGAGGTGGACAGAGAGGACCCAGAGGAAGCACAGAGCTGGCGTTCGGGTGGGGCGGCTGACTTTGGGGACTCTGCGTTGGGGTTGCTGATAGAGATGAAGGAGGAAGTAGTGAAGGAGTCAAAGAAGTCAGTAGCCGGGTTGACATGGCCACTGTCAGAGAAAAACTTGCTGAGGCTGGGGCTGGGCTGGCAGACCAGGGGAGCCAGTTGACTGGGGGTAATCTCTGTGCTCCCCCCGGTGCCACTACTGAAGCTGGGAGATTTAATGAGGGTAGGCTGGAAGCCATCCGGCACCAGGGCCTGGGCTTTGGGCTGGCTGCCCTGGCTGAATATGGTGCACACAGGGATGGATTCATCCTTAGATGTGGTCTCTTTGCTGCTAGCTTCTAGGGCTGCTGCCTCAGGCTTGGGGCTGCCTGAGCTGGGGGTGCTGTCCTCTGGGGTTACAGCAGAGACAGAGACAGTGATAACGTCCTGGTCATCAGTGGTTAGCTTCTGTTTCACATTCTCCAATGGTTCCTCAGGACTAGAGGCTACTGGACTTGTCTGCATCATCGCTGCCTCTATCTTGATCTCAGTAGTGTCTTGTCCAATCAGATCATCCATTTTCTCCTCCACCTCCTCCTCTTCCTCCACTAAGGTTTCTTTAACCACTGCTGCTGCTGGCTCCTCCTCCCTCTCCTCAAACTGCTCCAGCAGGTTGTCCATGGGAACCACATCATCCTCCTCACTGTTGTTGGGGGAGTCAGAGATCATGACACTCTCCATCATCTGGTCATTGAGCTTGTCCATCAGGCTCTCTGAGGGTGTGCTGTGGCTGTCCTCCTCGGGAGTGATGAAGGACTCGCCCCCCAGGTCGATGCTCTCCTCCTGAAAGTGGACATCAGAGGAGGGAAGGAGGGATGGCTGAGGAGAGATAGGGGCTTCACTCTGGCTGGGTTTAACCTCCACTGCCCCTGTGATGTCAAGAGTGACTGGCCTCTGGGCAGGAGTCTCGTTGTTGTCCATGATTCGTTGCCCTGAGGAATAGCATAGCACGGGGAAATAAAGTAGATCCATATAAAAAAAATTACATGGATTTGTAAGTATGTGCGTTAAAGTATAGGTAATGCATTTGGTATTTCTTAAACTGGGCTATAGCAGAATATTGTTGTGGTTGTTGCGTGATGACGATAGGCTAACTGCTTGGCTAGCTAGCCAGCTATTTAAATAGCTTGTTAAGCTAAGTTAACTGTGCTTCAAATGGCGAAACGGGACATTAGCTAGTTTCATAACAGTATTAATACCAAACACTTGTTTACAGAAATCACATGTAGCGATGCATCAGAATCTCCTGTCAAGCTGTAAACGAATACATGTTAACAAAAAAGGGAGCTTTACGTTACCTTTGCTTAGGAACGATGACAGTTACGGCAATAGTGCGCCTGCGTTAGTTTTCCAGTAAGGGAAATGTACGGTGTCCTAGAGGGTTGAAATTTCATACGCAACTGTCAAATGGGTATTCTTGAAGATTTTACGTATTTTAAAACATAAATATCAGCTTTTTCCAAACATATTTACGGGCATTTACTATACGGTACGTAAGTATTCATTTTTACGTTTGCGGAACTATAATAACGTCCAGTGAGGTGATGGATAACCAGTACAAGCAGCTTATTTGTGAAACCTCAAATTAAACGTTACGCTTTCTATCAATAATCATAAGCTTCCATCAGACGTGGGAAATGGAGGACGATGCACCTGTCATATACGGCCTCGAATTTCAGGTACAGTCAGTTCCATGCATTTGCTTGATAACGTTAATGCGATGTCAGACAACCCCCTAGCTAAGAATTTAACCTCAGTGACAGCTGAGCTGTATTCAATGTATGTCAACATTGTTGCTTTGCAATTATATCATTCATTTTTACAATGTGTCAATTGTATCTATCTTGTTGTTTTGCTTCTCCAGGCTCGTGCACTTACTTCCCAGACAGCTGAATCAGATGCCATTCGATTCCTTGTGGGCACCCAGTCCCTCAAATTTGACAATCAGGTGAGTCAACCTACTACACAGCTGTATATGGGCAATTCCATGGTAATGTTTTTTCACCTTAAAATGTTTGCCAAACAAAAAACAAAGTTCAGCAAACCATACAACTCCATGCACCAGGACTACATGTAAGAATGTATACAGAAATGTTTACAAAAACACATTTCCTGGAAGATCTGTGCAAACGCAAAATTTGGTCATGGATTATCGGTCAAATTTACCTCCGATTGTTGTGACCAGTTTTTCCAAAAACTGTTAAACATCTGCTCCGAATTTATTGAGTTTCAAATATGTCTGCCGAAAACAATTGGGTGTCACCTATGACATAACACCTTGAATAGATTTTAGTTTTTGAACTACAGAAAGTGATGTGTATTCACACCCGGGAACAGAATTGCGGTAACAGAACTGTGTACGACACAGAAATGCATAATTGTGGATATGAACGTCATTCTCTTCATGGTGATTTATCCTAAACGGGTACACAAAGGTTGAAATATGCAATATCCTCCTTTGCATATTTGGGTATTAATCTACACACTGGCAAACAAGACAAAATTTGGTTGGTCCAGACCTGACCAAATCTGAACCAGTCATAGATGTCTATGTTTCACAAGTTTGGACATCAAAGTACAGCACAGTAGAGTACAGAAAAACACAGTACAGTAGAGTTCAGTACAGTACAACACATTAGTGTACTCAACTCTAGTGTGCTCAACTGTGTACTGGCTGTTCCGGACTGTACCAAAAATGAAAAACAATGTCTGTGGACATTAAAATTAAAGACAAGGCAGACTGACCAAATTTCTACTACTTTTCAACTTCGGTTGGTACTCAGTGGGTAAGGAAAGGAGTCTCTCAGAAATCAAAGCCTTTGCTTTCTCATACCTTTTAAGACCTTTTCTGGTAGATGTTTTCTAAGACCTATTTTTCCATCTGTTTGATCAGAAATCAAAGCCTTTACATAGTCCTAATATTTAGGATAGAAAATGTAAAAAGAGGGGGCTCATTGTCAGTAAGAGCTAGGAGAGGTATAGTAACTGGAGAGAGCGAGAGGGAAGGGTTGCCCAGACTGTTTTCATTTTACATTTACGTAATTTAGCAGGCAATCTTATCCAGAGTCACTTACAGTAGTGAGTGCATACATTTATCCTTTTTTTGTACTGTTCCCCCCGCGGGAATCGAAGCCACAACCCTGACATTGCAAACACTATGGTTTACTAACTGAGATGTATTTTTATCTCACTAAAGAGAAAGAAAACAGTTATGAGTTGAATATTACAGTATGCCAGTGGAAGGGAGAAATGTAGCAGGTGACCCAACTGTAGTTTGTGACTACTATGCTTTACCATTGCAGCCAAATCAATTGCAGTAATTCTGTTACAGATTTTTCGGAAATTCCGCTACCAATTTGGTAACAGAATTTCAATGTGCAATAACTTAATAAATCATAAACCAAATGGATATCAGTAAAAAATATATATATCATTTGTAGGGCTACCTTTTACTTCGTACTCCTGTGAACTTTCATTATCCTCCCTCATGGGGGAGAGAAATTAGAAAATATCTTAAAGGTATGTGTGTTTTCCCTATCTATTTTTTATGGAAAAACCTAGAGCGGACTTGTTCCGTTCTCTGATCTAGTCCTGTGGCTGCCCGTCCCAGCACCTTAAGGCCTCTAGTATTCCCAATGGGGTATTCCACTTCCACTCTAATTATATACTGTACCTCAGTGATTCCACCCAGGATTGGCCCACATGTTGTTGCAGGGTTTGGGACAGATATCTCACAACTAGTTCCTCCTGGGTTTCAGCAAGACTGGGTTGTAATGCAATATCTAATTTCCTGTGCTATGACTGTCCATGCCATGTTCAGCTTATTTTAATTTATTCAGGATTGGGGAGTAACTGATTACATGTAATCTGATTTATAAATTCGTTACCTGCAACAAATATTGTAATTGGATACTTTTGAAAAACAAAATAATAACTTTTAAATTCAGAAATGATGTTTGCGGGGGGAAATAACACCTTTTGGTTTTCTCAATTTTCACTCAATTCTGCATTGAAAAAGGTGCAAGTTTAAATTGCCTGAGCGAATCTGATCACAAGTCAGTGATGACTACGATGGAACACCAAATGGCTTTTTGTCCTCTTCTAATGCCTCTTAAGGGGAAGGTAAACTGAAAATAATCAGATTACGTTACGGAGTTTTGGTAATCCACAAATCTTGTTACTGATTACAATTTTGGACAGGTAACTAGAAATTGTAACATATTACATTTATAAAGTAACCTACCCAACTGGGTTTAGTGGTACAGTACTTTCAGTAAAGTTGGTTACCTCAAGCCTTGTTCAGCAGCTGTGTGGCTTTGAGAGTTGTAGCCCAAGCAAACAAGCCTGGGATCATGCTAGCCGTATAGGCCTGTGTGGACCAGGTATTGCTGTGAGGACAGGCTTAGCCTTGGCTCCTGTCACTGGGTATTGGGCTGACTCCAATTTAGTGTGTGTGTATGTGGTCTTTTCTAGGTCATCATGCAGATAGACAACCGACAGAAACAGTTGGCCATAAACGAGGGCCAGATAATTAGTGATTTTAGAGAGGGAGAGAGGAGAGACTGATGTCTGTGTTGAAATGTTTTTGGCATCCTTTGGTGAGAAATTTCCAATGCTTTTTTTTTATTCTGGGATTGGCTGTTGTTTACAAGTCTATGGGTGTTAAGATGTAGCTGGAGCCCACTTTGAACATATCCCTGTGGTTGGACAGACAGACGGTACTTATGTTTGACTCACCCACACCATGTTTTTGAGAGGCAAATACTCATAATGATCGTACTGCTGTGATGCCTGCACCAAACACTGACAGGTGATGTTGAGGGAAAAAAAAGGGAGTGTTTTGTACCAGCATTTCAGAATGCACTACAGTTATAACAAAGACAGCAATAATTTCAGCCAATCATTATTGAAATGCTATTTCACGTACAATTATTGGATGTTCCAGAAAGTGTTCTTCCTTGAAGATGACTTCAGTCCCATCCTCAAGAATTGATCACATAAAGACCCCACCTGATTGGCTCTGGCTTCAGAGGCACTTATCCTGTACCTTTGGACATGTCAATAAGCCTCCTGGCTTTTTATCCTTTCATTGTCTCTATAATGTGTGGCCCAGAAATCTAATTTACCCTCTCCTCTCACCTCAAGTGCCACTTCAGCACCTGAGAGGGCAGGGCAATATGAATGGCACATTGTTGGGGATCCTCCAGTGTGTGTGGTATTAAAGGGTACTAAAAAGACAAAGGATATTTGCCATACCACCTCTGCCATCTCTTTACTCCCCTGCCCCACTTACTGTCATCTGCACCACTAAAGAGCTTTAACTAAGAGGCCCAAAAGTGGAGGCCACAGGCCAGCTCGTTTTTATCCCTCTGAGAGAGGGATGGAGGGATGAAGTTACTCAACAGGCTCCAGTTGGAGAATAACACAGAATAAATTACCTATGGGAATTCTCCTCCAGACCTGGGTTCATTCAGGGGCCCTGTTACCGGCCCTCCTTCCAATTACCCTGTCACACCAGCACCAGAATTTATTTGTATGGTTCCCTTCCATAAAATTATAACTTTGCGTAATAATTTTGGCTCAATGGGTTCCAGCCCAAGGTTAATGGCAGCCAATGTGGCTTTGAGGCGGCTAAAGGATGCTCTATGCTGCTGTTCCAATGCTCTTCTCTTCTCCTCCCTGCCTGTAAAAAATGAACAGGGGAGAGGAGTGCCTGGAGTTATTGTCCGGTACAACCAGATGAATGGTTCCCACGGTGCGGTGAGACTCAACATTATTAGAATGATGTGTGTTATTAACCACATCAAACCAGATGATTGTCACTGCTTTACAACCTACAGATGTCAGATCTTAATTTGACCACTGTCGTCGCAGGAGGAAAATAATCCTGCAGCAGGAGAATTTGAATATCGAAAATAGAATCGCCACCAGGGGTCAGCTTGAAGCGGTGTTTGTAGACAATGCACATCGTACCTACATTGTACCTTATGTAGGCTACGTGCACGTTACAGTTCGTCTCGTGTGAATTCTTATGTGGATTATAATAAATGGACATAGAGTACCTTCAGAAAGGATATACCTTTTCCACATTTTGTTGTGTGACCGGCTGAATTAAAAATGTATTCAATTGAGATTTTGTGTCACTGATCTACACACAATACCCCATAATGTCAAAGTGGAATTTTGTTTATAGAACATTTTAGAAATGAATACAAAATGTAAAGCTGAAATGTCTTGAGGCAATAAGTATTCAACCCTTTTGTTATGGCAAGTCTAAGTAAGTGCTTAACAAATCGCATAATAAGTTGCGTGGACTCATTCTGTTTTCAATAATAGTGGTTAACATTGTTTGAATGACTACCTCATCTCTGTAACCCACACATACAGTTATCTGTAAGGTCCCTCAATTGAGCAGTGAATTTCAAGCACAGATTCAACCACAGAGAAGACCAGGGAGGTTTTTCAATGCCTCGAAAATAAGGGCACAGATTGGCAGAGGTGTAAAAAATAAAATAAAAAGCAGACACTGAATATCCCTTTGAGCATGGTGAAGTTATTAATTACACTTTGGAAGATGTATTAATACACCCAGTCATTACAAAATGTCAGGCGTCCTTCCTACCTCAGTTGTTCAAGAGGAAGGAAACTGCTCAGGGATTTTACCATGAGGCCAATGGTGACTTTAAAACAGTTAAGAGTTTAATGGCTGTGCTATGAGAACTGAGGATGGATCAACAACATTGTAGTTACTCCACAATACTAACCTAAATGACAGAGTGAAAAGAAGGAAGCTTGTACAGAATACAAATACTCCAAAACATGCATCCTGTTTCCAACAAGGCACTTAAGGAATACTGCAAATAATGTGTCAGAGAAGTTAACTTTTTGTCCTGAATGCAAAGTGTTATGTTTGGGGCAAATCCAACACATCATGGAGTAACACTCTTCATATTTGTCATCGGCAAGAACTAGGGAGTTTTCTTTTATTGCTAAAAAGAAACTGAATACAGCTATAAGCACAGGCTCAATTCTAGAGGAAAACCTGGTTCAATCTATCTTTCCACAGACACTGGGAGATTAATTCACCTTTCAGCAGGACAAGGCCAAATCAACACTGGAGTTGCTTACCAAGACGACATTGAATGTTCCCGAGTGGCCTAGTTACAGTCTTGACTTAAATAGGCTTAGAAATCTGTGGCAAGATTTGAAAATGGCTTTCTAGCAATGTTCAACTATCAACTTGACAGAGCTTGAATAACTTTTTTAAAGAATAGTGGACAAATATTTGCAGCCAAAGGTGCTTCCTCAAAGTATTGATTTAGGGGTTTGATTACTTATGTAAATGAGATATTTCTGTATTTCAATACATTTGCAAACATTTCTAAAAACATGTTTTCACTTTCATTATGGGGTGTTGTCTGTAGATGGGTGAGAAAAAAACATTTATTTAATGCATTTTGAATTCAGTCTGTAACACAACACAATGGGGGTATGAATAGGGGTATGAACACTTTCTCAAGGCACTATATTTGTAGGGGCTACATGTATTTTTTTATATGTTGACGGAAAGCAATAGGCAGGATAAATGATTAGTTTCCTCAGTGACCGCATGGCCCAGTGTTTACACTACTGACCCCGGTACACACAGGCCCTATGCCAGAGTCGGCATGAGTTTGAATCAAGCCAACTGCCTTTTGACTCATGGATGAATGTCTATTGCTGCATTAATTCTGCGTGGTTACAGGGTTAAAACAGAAACAACTTCTGGCGCCGACAGAGATTGCCGCCTCGCTTCGCGTTCCTACAAAACTATGCAGTATTTTATCTATGTATTTATTTTATTTTTTACATGTTATTTCTTACATTGGTACCCCAGGTAATCTTAGGTTTTATTACATACAGTCGGGAGGAACTATTGGATATAAGAGTAACATCAACTCACCATCATTACGATCAGGAATATGACTTTCCCGAAACGGATCCTCTGTTTTGCCCACCTCCCAGGACAATGGATCGGATCCCAGCCGGCGAACCAAAACAACGACGCCGTAAAGGGGGCAGACGAGGCGGTCTTCTGGTCAGGCTCCGGAGACGGGCACATCGTGCACCGCTTCCGAGCATACTACTCGCCAATGTCCAGTATCTTGACAACAAGGTTGATGAAATCCGAGCAAGGGTAGCAAACCAGAGAGACATAAGAGACTGTAACGCTCTTTGCTTCACGGAAACATGGCTCACTCGATCATAATCATAGTCGTGTATATTCCCCCCCAAGCAGACACATCGACGGCCCTGAAAGAACTTCATTTGACTCTATGTAAACTGGAAACCACATATCCTGAGGCTACATTCATTGTAGCTGGGGAATTTAACAAGGCTAATCTGAAAACAAGACTCCCCAAATTATATCAGCATATCGATTGTGCAACCAAGGCTGGTAAAACCCTGGATCATTGTAATTCTAACGTCCGCGACACATATAAGGCCCTTATCGCCCTCCTTTCGAGAAAAGCTGGCCACAACTCCATTTTGTTGCAACCAGCCTATAGGCAGAAACTAAAACAGGAAGCTCCCGCGCTCAGGTCTGTTCAACGCTGGTCCGACCAATCTGATTCCATGCTTCAAGATTGTTTAGATCACGTGGATATGTTCTGCATTGCGTCAAACAACAACATTGACAAATACGCTGATTCGGTGAGCGAGTTTATTAGCAAGTGCATCGGCGATGTCGTACCCACAGCTACTATTAAAGCATTCCCAAACCAGAAACTGTGGATTGATGGCAGCATTCGCGCAAAACTGAAAGCGCGAACCACTGCTTTTAATGAGGGCAAGGTGACCGGAAACATGACCGAATACAAACAGTGTAGCTATTCCCTCCGCAAGGCAATCAAACAAGCTAAGCGTCATTATAGAGACAAAGTAGAGTCGCAATTCAACGGCTCAGACACGAGGTATGTGGCAGGGTCTACAGTCAATCATGGATTACAAAAAGAAAAACCAGCCCCGTCGCGGGCCAGGATGTCTTGCTCCCAGACAGACTAAACAACTTCTTTGCTCGCTTTGAGGACAATACAGTGCCACTGACACGGCCTGCTACCAAAACCTGCGGACTCTCCTTCACTGCAGCCAATGTGAGTAAAACACTTAACAAACGTGTTAACCCTCGCAAGGCTGCAGGCCCAGATGGCATCCCCGGCCGCGTCCTCAGAGCATGTGCAGACCAGTTGGCTGGTGTGTTTATGGACATATTCAATCAATCCAGTCTGCTGTTCCCACATGCTTCATTGTTCCTGTTCCCAAGAAAGCTAAGGTAACTGAGCTATATGACTACTGCCCGTAGCACTCACTTTCGTCATCATGAAGTGCTTAAGAGACTGGTCAAGGACCACATCACCTCCACCCTACCCGACACGACACCCTAGACCCACTCCAATTTGCTTACCGCCCCAATAGGTCCACAGACGACGGTAATCGACACCACATTGCACACTGCCCTAACACATCTGGACATGAGAAATACCTATGTGAGAATGCTGTTCATTGACTACAGCTCAGCATTTAACACCATAGTACCCTGCAGACTCGTCATCAAGCTCGAAACCCTGGGTCTTGACCCCACCCTGTGCAACTGGGTACTAGACTTCCTGACGGGCCGCCCCCAGGTGGTCAGGGTAGGTAGCAACATCTCTATCCCGCTGATCCTCAACACTGGGGCCCCACAAGGGTGCGTTCTGAGCCCCTACTTATTTTCCACCGTAATTTGCAAATAAATTCATAAAAAATCCTACAATGTGTTTTTCTGGATTTTGTCTCCTAATTTTGTCTGTCATAGTTGAAGTGTACCTATACATACATATACATGTGTACCTGTACATATTTTTCATTCCTTTACACTTGTGTGTATAAGGTAGTTGTTGTGAAATTGTTAGGTCAGATTACTCGTTGGTTATTACTGCATTGTCGGAACTAGGAGCACAAGCATTTCACTACACTCGCATTAACATCTGCTAACCATGTGTATGTGACAAATAAATTTGATTTGACTCAAAGGTTAACAGTTTAGGCAATACTTCAGAGTGGTTAAGGTTGGGACTATGGTTTGGGGAAGGCTTAAAACAAAATAATGTAAAAAAACGACGTGCCTATGTATCATTGGTTTTGTTAGTGCTGTGAACTGCCGTTGCGCAGTGCTCTAAGCAGCACGCTCCGGCGACAAGCCTCACGAGTTAGTGCCCAGTGCTGGGCTATATTGTAACCAGCCTGAGCCTACTTAGGTCCAGAAGTTTAATTGCATTTATAGTCTGATCATTTACGCATCAAAGAAAAGTGTCTCAGCTCAATCTAAATAGTTTTTGGATCCACATCGAAGACCACAACTATGCTGAACAAAAATATAAACTCAACATGCAACAATTTCAAAGATTTTACAGAGTTACAGTTCATATAAGGATATCAGTCAATTGAAATAAATAAATTAGGTCCTAATCTATGGATTTCAAATGACTGGGAATACTGATATGCATCTGTTGGTTACAGATACCTTTATTTAAAAAATGTGGGGCTTGGATCAGAAAACCAGTCCACATCTGGTGCGACCACCATTTGCCTCATGGACCGCGACACATCTCCTTCACATAGAGTTGATCAGGCTGTTGATTGTGGAATGTTGTTGAGGATGTTGATCAAGAGCATCACAAACATGCTCATTGGGTGACAATGTCTGGTTAGTATGCAGGCCATGGAAGACCTGAAACATTTTCAGTTTACAGGAATTGTGTACAAATCCTTGTGACATGGGGCCGTGCATTATCATGATGAAACATGAAGTGATGGTAGCGGATGAATGGCACGACAATGGGCCTCAGGATCTCATGACGGTATCAAATTGACATTGATAAAATGCCATTGTCTTCGTTGTGCATGGCTTACATGGTCTGCGGTTATGAGGCCAGTTGGACATACTGCCAAATTCTCTAAAACGAGGTTGGAAGCAGCTTGTGGTAGAGAAATGAACTTTAAATTATCTGACAACAGCTCTGGTGAATATTCCTGGAGTCAGCATACCAATTTCACTCTCCCTTAACTTGAGATGTGTGGCATTGTGTTATGTGACAAAACTGCACATTTTAGAGTGGCCTTTTGTCATCAGCACAAGGTGCACCTATGCAATGATCATGCTGTTTAATCAGCTTCTTGATATGCCACACCTGTCAGGTGGATGGATTATCTTGGCAAAGGAGAAATTATCACTAACGGGTATAAATAAATGTGTGAAAAAAAATGTGCATATGGAAAATGTCATTGATCTTTTATTTCAGCTCATGAAATAAAACACTTTACATATTGCATTTATATTTGTGAGTGTATATACTGACAAATTATGCATAGCCTATCTATAAAACGTGAACGACATCCACACGGAAGGCCTACATCTGCTAATCAACTGATGGCCCAAATCAGCTGATAAACTCAGCCAGGGAAACCCAGTAGCCTATTATGGCTTTTCACACCTTTTCATTAATTGACAATCGATAGGCTAACAGGTAGCCTACAGAATGTAGCGTATTGGAATATTATCAAATAACAAGGGGCCTATTGAAACCATCGATGGCACTATATTATCGCCAGATGTCTCGTTAAACCATCAACACGTGCTAAATTCACACGCACAGCTGATCTCAATTGCAACCATTGCTGACACGGTAGGCTTGTACTGTATGTGCTCAGCTACAGTGAAGGCCGCAGCCCGAACCGCTATACTACTGCATGCCACAATTTGAAGGTAATTTTGACCTTACCCATACACTTGACACTTCTATGTCATGGCCCAGTGGAGACCAATATCTATCTTGTGTTATTAAGCTGTATAAAATGATGGTTGTTGATGCGTATGGCTGCATTTCAGATCCATGTTTAATGTTTTAAGGTCTATAGTGTTTGAGTGAGCGAGAGAGAACATGATTTTGATAGCAAACCCTGATCCCAATGACTCGACTGCCCCCGCATGGAGAGAAAGACAACTGCTCTTTTTTAGGGACTCTCAAGGCTCATTTGAAATTCTTGATGCAGCAGGAACATTCTCTGCGACAAAAGAGTGATCAAGTTAAGATCCGACATCCGTAAATCAAAGATTTCCAGAATGGTAAATTCAAATAATTCAAATAATAAGTCAAATCAAGAGGTCCCAACTTCCTGCACGCTGCTTGCTTGCATAAATTGGGCCAACGTTTTCAATTGTGATGCTAACGTTGTGTTCTGCTGACCTTTAAGAGGTTGCCAAGATGCACTACATGACCAAAACTATGTGGACACCTGTTCATCGAACATCTCATTCCATAATCATGGGCATTAATATGGAGTTGGTCCCCCCTTTGCTGCTATAAGAGCCTCCACTCTTCTGGGAAGGCTTTCCACTAGATGTTGGAACATTACTGCAGGGACTTGCATTCATTCATCCATGAGCATTAGTGAGGTCGGGCACTGATGTTGGACGATTAGGACTGGCACGCAGTCGGCGTTCCAATTCAGCCTAAAGGTGCTCGATGGGGTTGAGGTCAGGGCTCTGCAGGCCAGTCAGGTTCTTCCACACCGATCTCATCAAACCATTTCTGTATGGACCTCGCTTTGTTCAGTGGGGCGTTGTCGTGTTGATACAGGAAAAGGACTTCCCCAAATTGTTGCCACAAAGTTAGAAGTCATTGTCTAGAATGTCATTGTATGCTGAAGCTTTAAGATTTCCCTTCACTGGAAGGGCCCGAACCATGAAGAACAGCCCCAGACCATTATTCCTCCTCCACCAAACTTTATAGTTGGTACTATGCGTTGTGGCAGGTAGCGTTCTCCTGGCATCCGCCAAACCCAGATTAGTCCGTTGGACTGCCAGATGGTGAAGCGTGATTCATCAGTCCAGAGAATGCGTTTCCACTGCTCCAGGGTCCAATGGCAGCGAGCTTTACACCACTCCAGCCGACGCTTGGCATTGCTCATGGTGATCTTATACTTGTGTGCGGGTGCTCGGCCATGGAGACCCATTTCATGAAGCTCAAGATGATTTGCTTCCAGTTTGGAACTCTGTAGTGAGTGTTGCAACCGAGGACAGACAATTTTTACGCACTTCAACCATCGGTGGTCCCGTTCTATGAGCTTGTGTGGCCTACCACTTTGCGGCTGAGCTGTTGTGAAGTGGAAACGTCTAGAAGCAACAATAACAGCACTTACAGTTAATCAAGTCAGCTCTAGCAGGTCAGAAATTTGATGAACTGACTTGTTGGAAAGGTGTCATCCTTTGATAGTGCCACATTGGCCTTACTGAAGAGCTCAGTGACTTTCAATCTACTGCTAATGTTCATCTAATGAGATTGCATGGCGGTGTGCTCGAATTTATATACCTGTCAGCAATAGGTATGACTGAAATAGCCGAATCCACTAATTTGAAGTGGTGTCCACATACTTTTGTATGTATCGTGTAACTTCATGGCTGTTAGACAATCTGGAATCAATTAAACAGGACGCTTTGGCTTCACAACACCTGTCAACCATTGTCCAATATCCACCATATCTGAGTTTCAATGCTTTTAACTCTCCTTGTAGCCTGTCTCACTAAAAGGCCTACCTTGGAGTGAAAAGATGTCACATGACCATCACCACTGCAGTCATGTTTTACTGATTTCACAGAGAGTGACCCCTCCCTGCTTTCATGTTTCACATATTAGTTATCATATGCTGTGAAGTGTGGTGAGCTAGATTTGATCGATCTTTGTCTATCGGACCTTTATTAGACATGTGAATCTCTCTGTAACTCCTATGAATCTAACCCAAGTTCTGAAGGGGAGTTTAATCACTGCTTTGAAGGGGAAATCAATACCAAAAAAACACTGGGTGTGTGAAGTTAAGAATGCATTTACTGTCATATTAAACTTTTTTTGTGAGAAGTGAGGGGTGCTTTGAATTGTTGAGGGTTAGGGTGACTGGTGAGAGATGACGGAAGAGGAGCTCATTCCAACCTCTTCCTCACTGCTCTCGTTCTCTCTGTTTCCGTGCTGTCGACCTCTCTCTGTTTCTCTCTCTCTCGCTCTCCCTCCCCCTCCCCAACTCTCTTTCTCTCTCCTCCTCTCTCCTTCCCACAGATCCACATCATTGACTTTGATGATGAGAATAACATCATTAGTAAGAGCGTCCTGCTGCACCAGGCAGGGGAGATATGGCACATCAGCGCCAGTCCTGCAGATAAAGCCGTGCTGTCGACCTGCTACAACAAAAGTGAGCCTTTCACACTCCCGTTGCATCTCGTCCCTTTCTTCTCTCACTAACACACTCACACTCTCCTGTTGTATCTAGTTCCTTTCTTCTCTCACTAACACACTCACACTCTCCCGTTGCATCTTGTCCCTTTCTTCTCTCACTAACACACTCACACTCTCCCGTTGTATCTAGTTCCTTTCTTCTCTCACTAACACACTCACACTCTCCCGTTGTATCTAGTTCCTATCTTCTCTCACTAACACACTCACACACTCCTGTTGCATCTTGTCCCTTTCTTCTCTCACTAACACACTCACACTCTCCCGTTGTATCTAGTTCCTTTCTTCTCTCACTCACACACTCCCGTTGCATCTAGTTCCTTTCTTCTCTCACTCACACACTCACACACTCCCGTTGCATCTTGTCCCTTTCTTCTCTCACTAACACACTCACACTCTCCCGTTGTATCTAGTTCCTTTCTTCTCTCACTAACACACTCACAGACTCCCGTTGCATCTTGTCCCTTTCTTCTCTCACTAACACACTCACACTCTCCCGTTGCATCTTGTCCCTTTCTTCTCTTCTCCTTTTCTTTCTCTCTGCCTGTCTCTCTCTCTTTATCTCCTTCTCCTTTTCTTTCTCTCCATCTGTCTGTCTGTCTGCCTCTCTCTCTCCTTTTATTTTTCTCCTGTCTGTCTGCCTCTTTCTCTTCATCTGTCTGTCTGCCTCTCTCTCTCTAGCTCTCCTTCTCATTTTCTGTCTGTCTGCCTCTCTCTCTCCTTCTCCTTGTCTTTCTCTCCGTCTGTCTGCCTCTCTCTCTCTTTCTCTCCTTATTTTCTTTCTCTCAGTCTTGCTGCCTCTCTTATCCTTCTCCTTTTCTTTCTTTCTCTCTGTCTGTCTGCCTCTCTATCTCTCCTTCTCCTTGTCTTTCTCTCCATCTGTCTGCCTCTTTCTCTCCTTCTCCTTTTCTTTCTCTCCGTCTGTCCGCCTCTCTTATCCTTCTCCTTTTCTTTCTCTCCGTCTGTCCGCCTCTCTTATCCTTCTCCTTTTCTTTCTCTCCATCTGTCTCCCTTTCTATCTCACTTTCTCCCTTCTTTTTTCAGTCTTTTTTTCCTGTCTTTATGTCACTAGTCTCTCTCACAAATAGGGGCCAGAGTTTTTGCTGGTGAAGTCATGTGTAAAGGAAAAACTAAGGGTCCCATAAGGTATAGCTACTGAATTCTGTCTTGACCTGAAAGGATGTTATTTAAGGTAGCCATCTAAGCAAGACAGTAAGAACCCTGTTAGCCAGCCATGTCCACCCCTGTCCATGGACTAGATAGGACACACACGACATACAAGGCCAGACTCACACCATGCTCCCAACAATTTCACGCTAGCAATTATGCTAAAGTAACATGTCACATTTCCCTCACACTCCTTCTGCCAACAGTTGCCACGAGGCAATTAAAAATCTAAAGGAACACGACTATTTGGACGAGAGAGAGAAGAAAAAAAATGTAATTAAATTTCTGAGTTCATTAGATGAATGCCTTTGGCCTTGGTGACAATCTGAATCACCTCTGGATGTACTGCCATTTTGAAGAGAGAGACAGGGAGAGAGGCATTGAAAACAAGGCTGTGATACACGATATGTCAGTGTGCAGTTCAAAAGAGAAATGTAATTGCCATTACATCCAATCTAATGGAGCAGCCCCAGTCAAAGAGAAGCGCAGTGGAGGAGTGAAGATCATATGCCCCAATTTTACCTACTAAGTCACTACTGCTGCTGCTGAGGCAAATTCATTTCTATCCACTATCTGATCTGAGAAGATAGGCTGTGTCTTGTGAAGGTGGTGTGGTTGGGGTGTGAATGTGGCATAGGGTGCAGTGGTAGACAGCGATGAAAGAGTGAGAGACTGCGAGAACAGGGAGGTGTGGAGGCCAGGGTAGGCCTCTAGGGGCAGCAGACACCAGAGGGAGAGAGGGCCACAGTCTCTCATTCTGTCTTTCTTATTCTCTCTTTCTTTCTCCCTCTCTCTCTTTCTCCCTCCCTCTCACTCTCTCTCTTTCCATCTCTCTCTCTCTCGCTCTGTCTCTCTTGTCAGCTGGGCTCTACATGCTTCAGCTCACACGATGACAGCTCCCGTTAGAGCACAGAGACCAGACCACCCCACTGTAGACAGACACATGCATGTCACACACAAAATGTATATTTATGAATATTATTTCTGTCACTTGACTAGCTCTTGCTCTAACTACTCGCTATTATACAAGAGATAATCAACAAGGGGCTATGCGTTCTCTGGAAAATATTGTATGACGTAGAAGGTTCCACGACGCACTAGCCCCGAGTTAATTGTCCCACTTATACCAGGGCTATAATTAAGCAATAAAGCATGAGGGAGTGTGGTATATGGCCAATGTACCACAGCTAAGGGCTGTTCTTTTGCACGACGCAACACGGAGTGCCTGGATACAGCCATTAGCCGTGGTATATTGGCCATATAACACAAACCCCTGAGGTCCCCTATTGCTATTGCCAACGTAATTAGAACCCTGAAAATACATTTTTGCTCATACCTGTGGTACACGGTCTTATATACCACGGCTTTCAGCCAATCAGCATTCATATAATTTAACATATTTCATTGTCGAAATGTGTTCAACATCCATTTTAAAACAATTATACCTTCCGGTAACCTGCCTCACCCAATGTGATACGGGACCGCTATTTTTTTTAGACCTTATAGCCAGAACCACCTAGCCATCAGAAGCTAGCCATCAATAGCTAACCAGCTAATTTGCTACAAGCTATTTAGTCATTGTTAGCCACTGCCAGCGGCCTTTACCTTCTGCACAGATACCAGCCCTTTTTTTGCCTGGATAATACTTGCAAGCCTACCAGTATTGGACTGTTTCTCCACTACAACGCCGGATTCCAGCCGTAAACCCTGGACGATTACTCCTGATCTTCACAGCTAGCTAGCTGCCACCGAGTGACCCAGTACCGAAGCTAGCCCTGAGCCAGGCCAGGCCCACCTCCTGGCATAATCAGTTGTTCACCCGGACTTCACCCAAACACGGCTAGAATCCACTACTCCACCGGATCCTTGCCGTAAGCTCTGGACCTTGGCAATGGATCACCGGTGCTACCAAGTGGCTAAAGAGGCTAACGCCCCTGCCCCGACGCTAGCACCAGTTAGCCGTGAGCCAGGCGCATCTCTACAACATTTTCCATCAAGATTGAACTGCCAAAGGGGGAGGAGTTAGTCTGCAAAGTTCTGTCATACTTTCCAGGTCAATGCCCAAAAAGTTCGAACTTCTAATTTAAAAAAAATACTTTTCCAGAAATATGTCTCTCACTGTTGCCGCCTGTTATCGACCTCCCCTCCGCTCCCAGCTGTGCCCTGGCCCCCAATCTAGCTTCAGAGTTCATTCTGTTAGGTGACCTAAACTGGGATATGCTTAACACCCCGGCAGTCCTACAATCTAAGCTAGATGCCCTCAATCTCACACAAATCATCAAGGAACCCACCAGGTACAACCCTAAATCCATAAACTTGGGCACCCTGACCAACTTGCCCTCCTCTGCTGTTTTCAATCAGGATCTCAACGATCACTTCCTCATTGCCTGTATCCTCTATGGGTCTGTGGTCAAATGACCACCCCTCATCACTGTCAAACACTCCCTAAAACACTTCTGGCCAGGCACGACTCCAACACCATCATTAAGTTTGCTGACGACACAACAGTGGTAGGCCTGATCACCGACAACGACAAGACAGCCTATAGGGAGGAGGTCAGAGACCTGGCCGGCTGGTGCCAGAATAACAACCTATCCCTCAATGTAACCAAGACTAAGGAGATGATTGTGGACTGCAGGAAAAGGAGCACCGAGAACGTCCCCATTCTCATCGACAGGGCTATAGTGGAGCAGGTTGAGAGCTTCAAATTCCTTGGTGTCCACATCAACAACAAACTAGATTGGTCCAAACACACCAAGACAGTCGTAAAGAGGGCACGACAAAGCCTATTCCCCCTCAGGAAACTAAAAAGATTTGGCATGGGTACTGAGATCCTCAAAAGGTTCCACAGCTGCAACATCGAGAGCATCCTGATCGGTCGCATCACTGCCTGGTATGGCAATTGCTCGGCCTCCGACCGCAAGGCACTTCAGAGGGTAGTGCGTATGGGGAAAAGCTGCCTGCCATCCAGGAACTCTACACGAGGCGGTGTCAGAGGAATGCCCTAAAAATTGGCAAAGACCCCCAGCCACCCCAGTCATAGACTGTTCTCTCGACTACCGCATGGCAAGCGGTACCTGAGTGCCAAGTCTAGGACAAAAAGGCTTCTCAACAGTTTTTACCCCCAAGCCATAAGACTCCTGAACAGGTAACCAATGATTACCCGGACTATTTACATTGTGTATTTCTGCGAGCAGGCCTTTCTAATCGACCTGGCCCGGGTATTCTGGAAGGATATTGACCTCATCCCGTCAGTCGAGGATTCCTGGTTGTTCTTTAAAAGTTATTTCCTCACCATCTTAGATAAGCATGCCCCTTTCAAATAATGCAGAACTAAGAACAGATATAGCCCTTGGTTCACTCCAGTTCTGACTGCCCTTGACCAGCACAAAAACATCCTGTGGCGGACTGCAATAGAATCGAATAGTCCCTGCGATATGCAACTGTTCAGGGAAGTCAGGAACCAATACACACAGTCAGTCAGGAAAGCAAAGACTAGCTTTTTCAAGCAGAAATGTTCATCTTGTATCTCTAACTAAAGTTTTGGGACACTGTAAAGTCCATGGAGAACAAGAGCATCTCCTCCCAGCTGCCCACTGCACCGAGGCTAGGTAAACATGGTCACCACCGATAAATCCATGATAATCGAAAATGTCAATAAACATTTCTCTACGGCTGGCCATGCCTTCCTCCTGGCTACTCCTATCCCGGCCAACAGCTCCAACCCCCCGCAGCTACTCGCCCGAGCCTCCCCAGCTTCTCTTTCACAGAAATCCAGATAGCAGATATTCTGAAAGAGCTGCAAAACCTGGACCCGTACAAGTCAGCTGGGCTTGACAACCTGTACCCTCTCTTTCTAAAATTATTCCGCTGCCATTGTTGCAACCCCTATTACCAGCCTGTTCAACCTCTTTCGTAATGTCCGAGATCCCTAAAGATTGGAAAGCTGCTGCGGTCATCTCCCTCTTCAAAGGGGGTGACACTCTAGACCCAAACTGCTATAGTCCTATATCTATCCTGCCCTGCCTCCCTAAAGTCTTCGAAAGCCAAGTTAATAAACAGATCACTGACCATTTCGAATCCCACCGTACCTTCTCTGCTGTGCAATCCAGTTTCCGAGCTGGTCACGGGTGCACATCAGCCACCCTCAAGGTACTAAACAATATCATAACCACCATCGATAAAAGAAGGTACTGTGCAGCCATCTTCATAGACCTGGCCAAGGCTTTTGACTCTGTCAATCAACGTATTCTTATCGGCAGGCTCAATAGACTTGGTTTCTCTAATGACTGCCTCGCCTGGTTCACCAACTACTGTGTGTCAAATCGGAGGGCATGTTGTCCTCTGACAGTCTCTATGGGGGTGCCACAGGGTTCAATTCTCGGGCCGACACTTTTCTCTGTATATATCAATGATGTCGCTCTTGCTGCGGGTGATTCCCTGATCCACCTCTACGCAGACGACACCATTCTGTATACTTCTGGCCCTTGCTTGGACACTGTGCTAACTAACCTCCAAACGAGCTTCAATGCCATACAACACTCCTTCCATGGCTTCCAACTGCTCTTAAACGCTAGTAAAACCAAATGCATGCTTTTCAACCGTTCGCTGCCCACCCCTGCCCGACTAGCATCACCACCCTGGATGGTTCTGACCTAGAATATGTGGACAACTATACATATAAATAGGTGTCTGGCTAGACTGTAAATTCTCCTTCCAGACTCATATTAAACATCTCCAATCCAAAATCAAATCTAGAATCGTCTTTCTATTTCGCAAAAACGCCTCCTTCACTCACGCCACCAAAGCTCTGCCTTATCTCACATCACTGGTCACGATAACAACACCCACCCGTAGCACACGTTCCAGCAGGTATATCTCACGGATCATCCCCAAAGCCAACATCTCATTTGGCCGCCTTTCCTTCCAGTTCTCTCCTGCCAGTGACTGGAACGAATTGCAAAAATCGCTGAAGCTGGAGACGTCTATTTCCTTCACCAACTTTAAACATCAGCTATCTGAGCAGCTAACCGATCGCTGCAGCTGTATATAGTCCATCTGTAAATAGCCCACCCAATCTACCTACCTCCTCCCGTACTGTTTTTATTTACTTTTCTGCTCTTTTGTACACCAGTATTTCTACTTGCACACCATCTGCTCATTTATCACCCCAGTGTTAATCTGCTAAAATTGCAATTCTACGCTACTATGGCCTATGTATTGCCTACCTCCTCATGCCTTTTGCAAACACTGTATATAGACTTTATTTTTTTCTACTGTGTCATTGACTTGTTTATTGTGTTATTGGCTTGTTTATTGTTTATTCTATGTTATCCCATGTGTAACTCTGTGTTGTTGTCTGTGTCACACTGCTTTGCTTTATCATGGCCAGGTTGCAGTTGTAAATGAGAACGTGTTCTCAACTAGTCTACCTTGTTAAATAAAGGTAAAATTAAAAAGTAGCTAGCAATTTTATTATTCTATATTTTTTTGCCCTTTTTTTCTCCCCAATTTCGTGGTATCCAATTGTCCCATCGCTGCAACTCCCGTACGGACTCGGGAGAGGCGAAGGTCGAGAGCCGTCCATACTCCGAAACACAACCCAGACTCGAACCAGGATCTCTGCTTAGACCACGGCGCCATTCGGGAGTTAGCTAGCAAGTTTACTTGATAAACAAACAAACAGACTTGCTAGTTTAGCTCACAGTTAACTAACCAAACCATCAGCTTGCTATTGCCGATAATGCTTTCAATTTAACTTTTGCTTTCAAAAGCAGCTCAAGCATAGAACATGTAAGAATTAATTTCATAGCAATTGAATTATAACTTGCATTATAAGTAAATAATTCCAAAACATGCACCCTGTTTGCAATAAGGCACCAAAACAATACTGCACATAGTTGATTTTATTTAAACACATAGGGTGTCTATATATGGGAAAAAATACACATTTAAAAATGTTCAGTAGTAGTCGATTGGCCGAAAGAACAGACTTTTGGTCGGACAAGATTTTTTTTTAGTCTGTGACAGACCAAAAGCATCAACACAGTCGTGAAGAGGGCACGACAATGCCTCTTCCCCCCTAAGGAGGCTGAAAATAATTGTCATGGGCCCTCAGATCCTCCTTTTCGAGCATTGTAGTGGCTGCATCATGTTATGGGTATGCTTGTCAGTAGAGCTAAGCACAGGGAAATTCCTAAAGGAAAACCTGGTTATCTGCTTTCCAGCAGACACTGGGAGACAAACTCAAATCCAATTTAATTTCACTTTACCGTGAAATGCTTACTTACGAGCCCATAGTTAGCAGATGTTAATGCGAGTGTAGCGAAATGCTTGTGCTTCTAGTTCCGACAGTACAGTAATATCTAACAAGTAATCTAACAAATTCACAACGACTACCTTATACACACATGTAAAGGGATGAATAAGAATATGTACATATACATATATGGATGAGCAATGGCTGTGCGGCATAGGCAAGATGCAGTAGTAGATGGTATAGAATACAGTATATACATATGAGATGAGTAATGTAGGATATGTAGACATTATTAAAGTGGCGTTATTTAAAGTGATTAGTGATACCTTTATTAAATCCTCATATTAAATGTAATAAGTGGTAAGAGATTTGAGTCTGTACTGTTTAACAGTCTGATGGCCTTGAGATAAAAGCTGTTTTTCAGTCTCTCGGTCCCAGCATTGATGCACCTGTACTGACCTCACCTTCTGGATGATAGCGGGTGAACAGGCAGTGGCTGGGGTAGTTTTTTGTCCTTGATCTTTTTGGCCTTCCTGTGACATCGGGTGCTGCAAAATACCAGTCTCGTCGTCAATAGTGAAGAGGCGACTCTGGGATGCTGGCATTCTAGGCAGAGTTGCAAAGAAAAAGCCATACCTCAGACTGGCCAATAAAAATAAAAGATTAAGATGGGCAAAATAACAGACACTGGACAGGGGAACTCTGCCTAGAAGGCCATCATCCCGGAGTCGCCTCTTCGCTGTTGACGTTGAGACTGGTGTTTAGCGGGTTTAAACCTTACCTGCCAGCACCCAAAATTAGTAGCGGAACCTATTTCAGTCCATGTCGAGCACTGATAAGAAGCCTACTTTATGAAGTTTCCACTGGATCAGAGCATAACATTTTTCCCTTACACGCTGTGGTTATCGAAAGGGAGAGTTGGAAAGTTTTTTCAAATACATTAAGGAACTAGTAGAAATAGGAGGAAGGGAAGATCTACTAAGGTACACAATAGTACAATTTGGTAGACAGAAGGTGCTCTTTGGTAAAAGGGGTGAATTGGACATCCAAAAAGAAAGGAGGACCAAGGCACTCTTCATATAATTAATTAAAATGCCTTTATTTGTATGGAATGTTCAATAGAAACATAATTTAAAAAATCCGAAGCGTTTCGGCACTATTGTAAACTATTATAATTCTCAATGGACGTACAAACAGACTGTTTGCTTGCTGTTTTGAGGTGAAGAAAACATTACTTTGAGAAGCTCAACACGTCATTAGTGGTGGTCGGTTAAGGCAATCACAAACACTATCAGATCCCCAAATAGGCACATTTATACGCCTACATTTGCGCGCAGGCCTACTTCTATGCGTGCGCGTCTTTACTCAACATTGACAGGAGCGCTCCAAACAAAATACAATAACTAAATTGGCAGAACTCGTAAATGGAATTAAATAAACCAAAAGTTTTCAACCAAGTGTAGAATAGGTTGTGCGCTCTGCAAACAATGTGTCCACTCCGACAATGAGAACAGGAAGACTGGAATAGTAATATTGAATGCATTAAAATAAATTACCGTAACCAAAGTAATAAACATTGTAGATAAAACAATTTATAGGAGTTAACGGTCATGTACTACTGGTTATATATGTATTAGGGAATTGATATACACTCACAATCAAACCCCCCCAAAATCACACAATTAAGTTATGAAACAATGAATGTGCACAAATATGCGGGAGAGAGCGCATTCTGGAGTGAGAAGTGCATCTGGGCGCATGGTCAATCTGACGTGTGCATTGGCCGTGCAGAATTTACGGTGATATGGCCTCAGCAGAAGTCAGAGCATTCCTACTTATTGCGCTTCGCGGAGCAGTGCAGAGCTGTTGTCAAGAAAGTGATTTTGAGTTTGTGTTTATGGACCGCCCCCACCTACCGTCAACCAATTCGGGAGGGGCATGGATATGCTCGATTTGGCCTCTGCATGCCTCTGGAGGCTCCGCAATTGCTTCACACCCTCCATATGAGGCCTCCTACCACATTTTTGAATCAAGCATACATTGTTTTTTAGACTAGACCTCCGCAATGGATTAGTTCAATGAGATGGGCGCAAATATATACAGTACCAGTCAAAAGTTTGAACACACCTACTACATTCACACCTACCTACATTCCAATGTTTTTCTTTATTTGTACTATTTTTTTTTGTAGTATGATAGTGAAGACATCGAACTATGAAATAACACGTGGAATCATGTAGCAACAAATCGATATATATTTGACATTCGTCAAAGTAGCCACCCTTTATCGTGATGACAGCTTTGCTCACTTGGCATTCTCACAACCAGCTTCATGAGGTAGTCACCTGGAATGCATTTCGACTAAAAGGTGTGCCTTGTTTGAAGTCAATTTGTGGAATTTCTTTCCTTCTTAATGCGTTTGAGCCAATCACTTGTGTTGTAGCAAGGTAGGGTTGATATACAAAATATAGCCCTATTTGGTAAAAGACCAAGTCCGTATTATGGCAAGAACAGCTCAAATAAGCAAAGAGAAACGACAGTCCATCATTACTTTAAGATATGAAGGTCAGTCAATCCGGAAAATGTAAATAATTGTTCAAGTTTCTTCAAGTGCTGTTGCAAAAACCATAAAGTGCTATTATGAAACTGGCTCTCATGAGGACCGCCACAGGAAAGGAAGACCCACCTCTCTTGCAGAGGATAAGTTCATTAGAGTTACCAGCCTCAGAAATTGCAACCCAAATAAATGCTTCAGAGTTCAGGTAAGACACATCTCAACATCAACTGTTCAGAGGAGACTGCGTGAATCAGGCCTTCATGGTGGATTTCCTGCCAAGAAACCACTACTAAAGGACACAAATAATAAGAAGAGACTTTCTTGCGCCGTGAAGCATGGAGGTGTGATGGTGTGGGGGTGCTTTGCTGGTGACACTGTCAGTGATTCTTATTTTTTTAATTCAAGGCACACTTACTTAACTAGCATGGCTACCACAGCATTCTGCAGCGCTACGCCATCCCATCTGTTTTGGGCTTAGTGGGACTATCATTTGTTTTTCAACAGGACAATGACCTAACACACCTCCAGATTGTGTAAGGGCTATTTGGCCAAGAAGGAGAGTGATGGAGTGCTGCATATGTGGGAACTCCTTCAAGACTGTTGGAAAAGCATTCCAGGTAAAGCTGGTTGGGCGAATACAATGACTGTGCAAAGCTGTCATCAAGGCAAAGGGTGGCTAATTTGAACAATCTAAAATATATTTTGATTTGGTTACTACATGATCCCATATGTGTTATTGCATAGTTTTGTTGTCTTCACTATAATTCTACAAGGTAGAAAATAGTTTTAAAAAATAAAGAAAAACCCTTGAATGAGTAGGTGTGTCCAAACTTTTGACTAGTACTGTATACAGTGGGGCAAAAAAGTATTTAGTCAGCCACCAATTGTGGAAGTTCTCCCACTTAAAAAGATGAGAGGCCTGTAATTTTCATCATAGGTACATTTCAACTATGACAGACAAAATGAGAAACAAATCCAGAAAATCACATTGTAGGATTTTTTATGAATTTATTTGTAAATTATGGTGGAAAATAAGCACCAAGAACTACATAGAGCTGGCCGTCCTGCCAACCTGAGCAATCGGGGGAGAGGGCCTTGATCAGGGAGGTGACCCAGAACCTGACTGTCACTGACAGAGCTCCAGAGTTCCTTTGTGGAGATGGGAGAACCTTCCAGAAGGACAACCATCTCTGCAGCGCTCCACCAATTAGGCCTTTATGGTAGAGTGGCCAGACGGAAGCCACTCCTCCGTAAAAGGCACATGTCAGCCCGCAGAGTATTTTGTGTAGCTTACTTACTTCTCGTGTTATTATTTCTTATTTTTATTTATTGTGTTTTTGTTCTACCTTATGTTATTTGTAGTACTACATTGATATTGATTACTGCATTGTTGGGTTTTAAGCTTGCAAGAAATGCATTTCACTCTACTTGTGTACGTGACATAAAAACTTGAAGCTTGAAAATAATAGTGAGTAGTTAGAGCAGGAGCGAGTCAAGTGAGATAGGCATTTATACCGTGGAATTGTTGAATACTCGTTTCTAATTTGCTTGAAGGGCACACTAGAGCGTGCAATATTTAAGTGATATTGCCCGAGAAGCCAGTGTCTAATATATCCTCCGAACACCGGCTTCGAAGGTGTTATCACTTTTATACCAATATATTCTGGCCGTCATGCGTTCTCTCGGTTCGGTTGCCAAAGATGCGACCCAGTTGTTAAGTATTTTTGTTGCAAGTCTATGGACGTGTTCATTCTAAATGTTCCATTTCCATGATGGCTTAGCCACAGTTGGCTAGCTACCAAGCAAACACAGTCACGGCTAGCTACCAAGCAAACACAGTCACGGCTAGCTACCAAGCAAACACAGTCACGGCTAGCTACCAAGCAAACACAGTCACGGCTAGCTACCAAGCAAACACAGTCACGGCTAGCTACCAAGCAAACACAGTCACGGCTAGCTACCAAGCAAACACAGTCACGGCTAGCTACCAAGCAAACACAGTCATGGCAAACAGTGCAGCCAGAATAACAGCAAAGTATCTTCATTTGCATTTTCTAGTGATTTTGGGTGGGATACATCCATAACGAGCTAATGATGCACAATTTTGCCTGGCATAGAACATTTGCTCTCTTGCCAGGCCACTGTTCAGAAGAGATGGCCAACTACACAGCTAACATAATGACTTCAAACTGAAGCTGGGATGACCGCAAACTATCTGTATTTCTGTGTTTTTATATTCACATTTCTTTGTATAGATCCATTAAAATGATGCTAAGTCATGATTTTGACTGGCTGAGAAGAGCTGCCAGCCTGTCTGTCTCGTCCTGACTCCCGACACATTCATTACTATGGGACAGCTGGATATCGAACTGCAATATTGAAGCAATGTTGAAAATGTCAGAGACAGACGGCAAGGTTATTACAAATCTCCGCCATTGAAAACTAAATGTTAGTCTAAAACAAATGGGTGATCATGTCTAGATGCTTTTTACAGTGTATATCTAGTATGTACATTGCCTGGCTGAGCTGATGAGAATGGATTTAGCCAGTGGTAACTTGTGAAATAGACACTGGCTGGAATGCAGTTTTAACCAATCAGCATTCAGGATTAGACCCACTCGTTGTGTAATGCACGGTATTATTCAATGGCTAGGAAATTAATTCTTATATGTTATTTGTTTGAGCAGCTTTTGGAAGCAAAAGTTGAATTGAAAACTTTACTGGTGTTGTTGAATTCGATTTTCATAATAGCATGCAAGGACTGATGGTTGGGGGGCTAAGATAGCAAGTCTGTTTGGTTGGTTACCAAGGTAACTATTGTAGCTATCTATGCTGAACAAAAATATAAACGCAACATGCAACAATTTCAACGGTTTTACTGAGCTACAGTTCATATAAGGAAAGCAGTCAATTGAAAAAAATTAATTAGGCCCTAATCTATGGATTTCAGATGACTGTGCAAGCGGTGCAGCCATGGGTGGGCATGGGAGGGCATAGGCCCACCCACTTGGGAGTCAGGCCCAGGCATTCAGAATTTGTTTTTCACCACAAAAGGGCTTTATTACAGACTGAAATACTCCTCAGTTTCATCAGCTGTCCGGGTAGCTGATCTCAGACAATCTGCAGATGAAGAAGCCAGATGTGGAGGTCCTGGGCTGGTGTGGTTACACGTGGTGTGCGGTTGTGAGGCCGGTTGGACGTACTACCAAATTCTCTAAAACGAAGTTGGAGGAGGCTTATGGTAGAAAAATTAACATTACATTATCTTGCAACAGCTCTGGTGGATATTCCTGCAGTCAGCATGTGGCATTGTGTTGTGTGACAAAACTGCACATTTTAGAGTGGCCTTTTGTTGTCCCCACCACAAGGTGCACCTGTGTAATGATCATGCTGTTTAAGCAGCTGTCAGGTGGATGGATTATCTTGGCAAAGGAGAATTGCAGACTAACAGGGATGGAAACAAATGAAGTGTTATGTGCATATTGAACATTTCTGGGATCTTTTATTTCAGCTCATGAAACATGGGACCAACACTTTACATGTTGCGTTTTATATTTTTGTTCAATATAGTAAACTTACTAGCTACTTCAGTGGATATTGAACACATTTCTGGCGGCACATTTCTAGTGGTATATCCGTTAAATTATACCCCATGGCTTGTGTGATAATTAACTCTGGGCTCCATGTGTTCTCTGGAAAATAAGGAAACTCCGTAGAAGGTTAGTGCCACTCCGCTGGCGCATCGTGCAACACACCTTCCACGTCATGGATTATTTTCCATAGAACGCACAGGTTGATGATTCCTTACGTATATCACAGGACACTAAGGAAATGTATTTGAATGAAAGTACCTACAGGGATCTAGCTGCAGCAGGTTTTTTTTAACCTTCATAACCTGGTCCCTGATGCGGTCCCACAGACCTGGTCCCTCTGTACATTCTGGTTTTCATTCTCAAATCCATATCATGAGTGAGTCCCCACCCACCTCAGGTGTCTAACACTGACTTTGTCTCCTCTCCACTGCAGCCAGTGAGAGTCGCGTAGTGACGTGTGGGGCTATATGGAGGATGCCCCCAGAGTGGGAGTCAGGGAGCCACGAGTCCCCAGACGATCCCCACAACTCCCACAACCCCCAGAACCTGGAACTCCTCTGTCACCTTGACAACAGCGTCCATGGCAACGCCTCCAGGTAGGCTGCTCTCAGACTGTCGCCTACAGCTACAATACTGTATACAACACAACACAGTCATATCAATTCGAACCTGAAACTATAGGGCTTCCACGACCCCCTGTTTCGATACTTTTCTCTGCTCTTTTCTCCTCCTGTGTTCTTTTTCCCCTCTCTTTCCCCCTGTTCTCTGTTCCTCTATCTCATCTTCTCTCCTCCCCCCCCTCTGTCTCTCTCCCCTTCTCCATTTGACTCCCTCTCTGTGTATTTTGTCTTTCTAAATCTATGGTCCTGCCTCTCACCATTTATACCCCTATACCCGCTTATCTTCCTCTATCTTTAAATCTTTCTATCTCTCATTCGCCCTCTTCATCTCGTTGTTATCTCCCTCTGTCACTTGCCCCGTCTCTCTCTTTCTCATGTACTGCTGAAGTGTATCCTGGTCTATACTTTACAATACTGTGTTGAGTGACCTACATATCCCAGGGCTCAGCCACTGCTCAGGCCTTTGTCTTATACTTAGCTGTATACACTACATTCATCATCCATTTATGGTGCAGGAAGATAACATCCCTTTTTAGACTTCAGTAGCTGCCTCATCCCTTTGGAAGGAAGATTGCATTTTGGCATTGTAAATTAAATTCCCCATTTCCATTTTAAAAAAACTTCCCTGAGCAGTATTTGAAAAATATATATTTTAGAGGCTGCAATTGACTTTGTGCATGTGTGTGTGTGCAATAGCCTTCAGTTGAGTGAGTGAGGTGGGGCTCTGTGGTGGAGATTGATGGTTCTGCTGTCTGCCATTCTGACACCTCCAGAGCTGCAACACTCTCAAGGGCATGATAGTGTGTCTGTGTGTGTGTTCTGTGAGTCTTGCAGCCTCCGCTTTGTTGTATTGGCTCTGAGAGATGGATGGCTTTGGTTTGGTGCCCACCTCGTCCATCTCTTTCAGGCTGCAACCCCCGCCGTCTCTGACTACGCTGGCAGGAGCACAGCAACCAGCAGAGGGTGTGTTTGTGTGTGTGCGACTATGTGCTTGTTTAAGTGTGTCAGAGAAGAAGTACATGAGAGTGTCTGTATGCACATACTGTATATTATCAACAGGGCTCTCAGCGGTGAGGATATACTGCCAAATGTAGTGTATTTCAAGGAGAAATAGACTCTGAAGGAGCACAGGAAGCTGTTTTTAATGTGCTGTATGAGAGTCTGAGTGGGTTCAGATCACTTATTACCTTCCTTCCTTCCTGTATGTATGTATGTATGTACGTCCTTTATGGCTGTACCTCAGTCCCTCCTCAACCTTGTCGGACTAACATTTGGGATAGTGTCGTGTTGTGAAGCGTGGCTGGAATGAAGAAGCAGACCCACAAACAGTAGTACTCTGGCATGGCTACATTTCTCTCCCCATGCTTTGGGGAGCCAAGCGCCTCATTTCGATTTGGTGCAGCACCAGGCTCAGGAATCAATTCCCATTGAGCGATTAGGACTAATCATGGCTTGGCTGGGCACCATGAGGAATCATGAAGCTCAACAGGCACACTGTTTTATTTCTTCACGGGAGGGTGTAACGGGAGGGGGGTAAGCGTGTGTGTCTGTGAGCGTGTGTGTAGCCTTTGTGTACAGGGGTGTGTGTATGCCTGTATGTGTGTTAGGGGGTGGGGGGGTCCTGGTGATCACAGTGCACAGAGTATGATTTGCACTCAAAGGGACTGTTAATCAATCAATGTTAGCCCAATGGGATCTCAGGCAGCCACACAGTCATATGCAAGCCAGTCAATACTGTCAGTAATGTTAGGGGCCGTGGAGATCAGTATTCTAACACACCTTCAATTGGACACAAACTCTGCTTGGCTGAATAATCCTGTCTCAACACACACACACACACACACACACACACACACACTTTTTAAATTGCCCATATTTTGTCCTTCTTAGTTCCTTTCTCTCTTCAATCTCTCTCCCTCTTCTACTATCTCTGTTCCCATCTCCGTCTCCCTCCCTTTTCTATCTCTCTCTCACACTAATCTTTTTTTATCTCTCTCTCTCATCCACTGTTTCTTTCCCAGGCCTTGCCTTGGACCTACAGTATTCAGACCCCTTGACTTTTTCCACTTTTTTTAACGTTACATCCTTATTCTATAATTGATTAAATAAAACATTTTCCTCAGCAATCTACACACAATACCCCATAATGACAAAGGGAAAACAGATTTTTTGAAATTTTAGCAAATGTATTGAAAACAAAAATCAGATACCTTATTTATATAAGTATTCAGACCCTTTGCTATGAGACTCGAAATTGAGCTCAGGTGCATCCTGCTTCCATTGATCATCCTTGAGAGGTTTCTACAACTTGATTGGAGTCCAGCTGTGGTAAATTCAATTGATTGGAAATTATTTGGAAAGGCGCACACCTGTCTATATAAGGTCCCACAGTTGACAGTGCATGTCAGAGCAAAAACCAAGCCATGAGGTTAAAGGAATTGTCTGTAGAGCTCTGAGACAAGATTGTGTCCAGGCATAGATCTGGGGAAGGTTACCCAAACATTTATGCAGCATTGAAGGTCCCCAAGAACTTAGTGGCCTCCATTCTTAAATGGAAGAAGTTTGTAATCACCAAGACTCTTCCTAGAGCTGGCCTGAATGCCAAGCGTCACGTCTGGAGGAAACCTGACACCATCCCTACGGTGAAGTATTGTGGTGGCTGCATCATGCCGTGGGGATATTTTTCAGGGGCAGGGACTGGGATTATAGTCAGGACCGAGGCAAAGATGAATGGAACAAATTACAGAGAGATCTTTGATGAAAACCTGCTATAGAGCGCTCAGGACATCAGACTGGGGCGAAGGTTCACCTTCCTACAGGACAATGACCCTAAGCACACAGCCAAGACAATGCAGGAGTGGCTTCGGGACAAGCCACTGAATGTCCTTGTTGCCCAGCCAGAGCCTGGACTTGAACCCGATCGAATATCTCTGAAGAGACCTGAAAATAGTTGTGCAGCTACACTCCCCGTCTAACCTGACAGAGATTGAGAGGATCTGCAGAGAGGAATGGGAGAACCCCCCCCCCAACTGTTTTTGCTTTGTCATTATGGGGTATTGTGTGTAGATTGATGAAGGGGAAAAAACTACTTAATCAATTTTAGAATAAGGCTGTAACCTAACAAAATGTGGAAAAAGTCAAGGGGTCAAGGGGTCTGTATAGCTCTCTTGAGCTGATCCCTCACTGTAACTCTGTAGCCAAACCAACCGGATTTATCTGTTTTGTCTCTATTCCCCAAAGCAGCCCAATCTGATTCCCCCCTCAATACCATGAGCATGTGCATATGTTGCTATTGAACTAAACTCATGTGAATACAAAGCAGACGGAGAAACAGTTTGATGAGAAGGACAGAGGCGGGTCTGGGATATATGGGCCTGTAAAGCTCTCCTCCCAGGCAGTCTTCCATGTATTTACATATTCAGTCCCTACCAGGATGCCAAGCCGCCGCAGAGCTCAAGGTCAAATGCACATAACTTATTTTCTTTAATAAGAGCGGCTGGCTGTTGCCATAAAGAAGAAGAGGATCTCTCTCTTTCTCTCTCTTTTATGAATTAATTAATACTATTGGGAGGGCTACTTTTATACATCTGGGGGTGGTGAATATATTGACTTCAGATTGGAGCTGTTATGGAATAAATGAATGACAGACAACGAGAGAGAAAGAGAAAGAAAGAGCGAGAGAGACAGGTAAGAGAAGGACAGACAGTGCTGCCTCCTACACTGTATGTGTGTGTGTGTGTGTGACTCCCAGCACCTTGGGAGGGCAGTAGGGAGGGCAGTAAAAACTGTCCCCCATCGTCCCTGGATTTACAACTTCCATAAACTCCTCTTCTCTGTTCCCTTTCTTCCTCTCTCTCCCCCTGTCCCGCTCTCCCCTCACAAGATATGCAAATTACTGAGTTGGATGAAATCCTGAGGAAGACTGTAACTTTGTCCGTCCCTCCTCCTCCTTCCATCCCTTTATCTCTCCCCCACACACAGCACAGTGGAGGCTTCATGTTGTGTTGCTCCACACTGATGAATGACTCAGAGGAGATGGGCCAGTCTCATTTATCACCACTAGAACTAATGACATCAGTCTATAGCAGACACAGGCAGCTCTTATCATGCACTGTGTATGTGTCACACGCAGTAAATACTACATAGTGCTCATTTGACTATATACCATGGTAATAAACTTTGGTCATAAACTGCCGCCATTGGATGTGTGTGCGCATTGTACTGTGGTTGTGTAGAAGAGCGTTTACCTTTTTTTTTTTTCTCTCACTGATGTGTGTGTCCTGTGAACTGAGTCTCTCTCCACTCACTCTCTTTCTCTCCATCTCGCTGTCTCACTCTCTCTCTGCTGCAGTGTCCTGTGGGAGCCCATGGGAGATGGGACGCGTGTGATCTCTCTGGCTGATAACCACGCTCTGCTCTGGGACTTGACGGAGAGCTCTACCCAGGCCACGGTGAGACACACACACACACCACCATACGTCTCCCCATACCCCATGCTCATTATTTGATAACCACGGTATCAGACTGGTCTTATCTTGCCCTCCCTTCCCAACAACGGTGTTATAAGAACTGTCTAGGGGTGTACTCTGCTTGGCTCACCAAGATCACATGATTCCTTACTGAAACACACTGTATCTGGGCTAGCTTTAGTGTCCAGAGCAGTGGCTCCTGTGGGTGTTTTTGTGGATTTTCAGAGCTGGTTCACTGGTGCCCCAATTCTCTTCTGCTGTCATCCACCTAAAATAGGTAACTTGTGTCAAGAAAACCGTTCGCTGTTTTAACGAACCCCATTCAAGCTAGATATACATTGAGTACACCACACATTAGGAACACCTTCCTAATATTGAGCTACACAACCCCCCACCTACTACCATACCCTTGCCCATTCAGCGTCTGAATGGCACACATACACAATCCATGTCTCTGCGGTTCAAACTTATAAAAGACACACCCTCGTCCACTTTTGCCCTTGGGGGAATCCCCGTCACCATCTCGGAGGGCGGTCCAAATGACTAGCCAAGCAAGGGAAGTTTGTAACGTAAGCCCCTCAGCCAACGTTTTTAGTCGAGTTTGCGAGTGTACAATTATGTTCACTTCGGGGCCTGAAACACGCGACGATAGTACATCAACTAAGAAAAGTCTGTGAAAACTTAAACAACATCAATGGAGAAGTCAACATACAAGTGTAGGTAAAAACGAATGCAAATAAGTTTGAAATTGTGCTACTAATGCACATGACGGCACAAACACGTCTCGTAAAAAGTAAATATGTTTTTGTTTGGTTATCTTCTGGAAATTGTAGAAATAAAACCAGCTAGGCAGGCTAACGTTAGTTAGCTAATTAATTTGCTAGCTATCATACAGTAGGTGTATATTAGTAATTATCTATTTAATAGAAGTAGACATGCAATCAAAATTGACTGTAGCGCAATCATCGCGGGATAAACGAGTGACAAATTTCCAGCCAAGGGCAGTCCATTTGAAAAATCATTCCTTCCTCCCTCGCCCCTTGCCCTGCAAGTGTATACTCGTCAGACGTCATGATGCGTCATCAGAAGTGTCCACTTAATCTGAGACCTGAGGGGATAGGGTGTGTCTGTTTAAGTGTTTGGACCGCATGCCTCATTTGTCTCAATCCTTCTCTGACCCGTCTCCTACCCTTCATCTACACGGATTGAAGTGGATTTAACAAGTGAGGGATCATAGCTTTCACCTGGCTTCACCTGGTCAGTCTATGTCATGGAAAGAGCATGTTTTGTGTACTCCGTGTATGTTGAACTTTACCCATTTCACAGTTGAATGGCCGGAATACTAATTGTTGTCACACAGTTGGTCTAGTCAGGACTAGTTTGTGGCCATACTGTTTAGTGGAAACGCTCTCCTCTGACAGTGCTGTTCCATCCCCACTAATGCAGTGAGGTGAGGAGGAGGCGTCCCGGTCTCCTCCTTTGTTATTTACTGTTTTGTTCCTCTGATTCTCCACTCTACTGCCTCTGCAATTAAAACGTCCATAGTTCTATAGTGGAGATGAAGTGTGTGTGTGTGTACTCTGTAGTGTGTAGGCTGGTAAGTTAATGTTCCATTAGCTACTAGCTGCCTGGGCATACTTTAGCAGGGAGGTGCTTCATGAATAATGGGGCTCAGTCATTAGTAATTAATGTGCTCATACAGAGATCTTCACAGGGCCAGCCAGGCCACAGCCCCAACAGGACACAACCAAGGACTTGATATTGGTGTGTGTGCGCGTGTGGATGTGTGTGTCATAATGTAAACCTGTGAAGAATCGCCTTGTCCAGAGATTGCAATCAGACATGCACACTCACAGAGGGACACAGACGAACACACACACATTCTCTCCTGCTCTATGTGTGTGGCGGCGTCCCCAGAGGAAGGCACTCTGTGTGTCGTCGTCCCCTCGTGTAGTGACATTGATGTCAGGCTTGGCTGCAGAGCAGCAGAGCAGGGAGCTATTGAGTGACACAGCCTGCCCTGGGCATGGCAGCCATTAAAAATGGAGCGAGGGCACAGGGGTGAGAGAGGGAGAGAAGAGTAGAGCAGGGTCAGAGGAAAAAGAGAGGGTGAGAGAATGAGAGAGAAGTAGATGGCGAGAGATGAAGTGAGAGAACTAGGATAGAGAGAGGGAGCCTGCCAGCCTAGACATATTCTTCCAGCGCTGTTGAGAATGCTAATCTTCTCCACTCTATCCCTTTACAGCCCCCCCCTCCCTCCTTCCTTACCCACATCCCCTCCCTCTATCAGAGGCTCTCAGGCTGATGTGTTCATCACAGGCCTGTCTGTCTGTCCAGCTGCACCATGGATTTGTCTGATTGTACGGTAGATTAAAGCTGTGTGTGTGTGTGCGTATGTGAACTAGGATAGAGAGAGTTGTGTGTGTGTGTGTGTGTGATCAATTAGAAACACTGCTGAAACTGAGTCAGAACATCTTCTCCGGCTCACGGTACGTTCACACACCTTGTCCACCGTGGCCGTTCACTGACACACAATTCACGCTCTCCCTAAATGCGTGAAAGTTTGGCAGATAGCGTTGTTTTATTGGACAGCGATTGCTAAAGGTAGCTGTACTTCTGTGTTTTATATGCTTTGTCATTAGGCCTGCTAATGTGTTTGGCGCTAACAAAGCTGGGAGCTAGGCAGGGCATGAGGCTATGCCAATGTGCCACGCGCTAGACAGGAGAGATTATACTTGAAGACAGCAGCCTTCTCTTTCTCTCCTATCCCCTACCCTACCTCGTCCCCCTCCTTCACTTCCCTTCTCCCACGCTCCCTTATCTTCTCCTCCCTCTCTCCTCGAAATAATGAAACTATAGTGTGTGTGTGTGTGTGTGTGTGTGTGTGTGTGTGTGTGTGTGTGTGTGTGTGTGTGTGTGTGTGTGTGTGTGTGTGTGTGTGTGTGTGTGTGTGTGTGTGTGTGTGTGTGTGGAGAGAGACGAGATAGAGAGTAATGTTATCAGGTTGGATTTTAGAGATGCAGAAGTATGAAATTATTGTATCTCTGTTGATTATGTCAGTACAGACTCAGAGGGTCCTTACTGGTCAAACTGGTGACCCATGAGTAACAGTATATAGATATTCACAATGGCAACAAGGTCCTTCAAGAGTCATTGAACCTGTCATTGACTTTGCTGTCTGAGGGAGGGTGAGGTCAGCTTCACACGAGGGGAGGCCTGCCCATACAGGTCCGTCAATGCATTAACTCTTACCCTTATCTTAGCCTCCCTCGCCATACCCAATGATTGACAGGTGTATGATCAGGTGTATTGATCATTAACCCCTGCCCCTACAGATCTCCAGCAGTGCCACCCTAGAGGGTAAAGGTCAACTGAAATTCACCTCTGGGAAGTGGAGTCCTCATCACAACTGTACCCAGCTGGCCACAGCCAATGACACAGCCATCAGAGGCTGGGACCTCCGCACCATGAGGTAAGACTGACATACTAACCATATAGTATTAACCATATACTAACCATATGTTAACCATATACTAACCATATGTTAACCATATAGTACTAACCATATATTAACCATATACTAACCATATGTGAACCATATACTAACCATATAGTATTAACCATATACTAACCATATATTAACCATATGCTAACATTAACCATATACTAACCATATGTTAACCATATACTGGTTCCAAGATGGCGTAGCAGTCAGACATCTTTGTTCTTCGTTTTGTATGTCTTTTTATATATTTTTTCTTTGCATATCTCTAATACTTTTCTAATCCTCAACTTCAAAATACTCTCCTGCAACCCGCCTCACCCAATGTGGTGTGGATCTGTCTCTTCTAAAGTATTCTTATCCACCTCCGAACCGGTATTCCCCAATAGAAGCTAGCCAGCTAACTAGCTATTAGCATCAGCTAACCTTTAGCTCGGAAAGCTCTCGCCAGTTTGCACAACGCGATTCAAAACAGAGCATACCGGACCTATTTTCTCCCCATATCCCCAGATTCCTACCGCAAGCTCTGAACCTTTTCACCTGGATCACCACAGCTAGCTAGAAACAAGTCCAGAAACAAGTCTCTCACCGTTGCCGCTTGCTATAGATCACCTTCTGCCCCCAGCTGTGCCCTGGACACAATGAACTGATTACCCCCCATCTATCTTCAGAGCTCGTGCTGCTAGGTGACCTAAACTGGAACATGCTTAACACCCCGGCCATCCTACAATCTAAGCTTGATGCCCTCAATCTCACACAAATTATCAATGAACCCACCATGTACAACCCCAAATCTGTACACACGGGCACCCTCATAGATATCATCCTAACCAACTTGCCCTCCAAATATACCTCTACTGTTTTCAACCAGCGATAACTGCCTCATTGCCTGCATCCGTAATGGGTCTGCGGTCAAACGACCACCCCTCATCACTGTCAAACACTCACTAAAACACTTCAGCGAGCAGGCCTTTCTAGTCCACTTGGCCCGGGTATCCTGGAAGGATATTGACCTCATCCCATCAGTAGAGGATGCCTGGTCATTCTTTAAAAATGCCTTCCTCACGATCTTAAATAAGCATGCCCCTTTCAAAAATTGTAGAACCAGGAACAGATATAGACCTTGGTTCTCTCCAGACCTGTCTGCCCTTGACCAGCACAAAAACATCCTGTGGCGTTCTGCATTGGCATCGAATAGCCCCTGTTATATGCAACTTTTCAGGTAAGTTCAGAACCAATATACACAGGCAGTTAGGAAAGCTAAGGCTAGTTTTTTCAAGCAGAAATGTGCATCCTGTAGCACAAACTCAAAAACATTTTGGGACACTGTAAAGTCAATGGAGAATAGCTGCCTACTGCACTGAGGCTAGGAAACACTGTCACCACCGATAAATCCACTATAATTGAGAATTTCAATAAGCATTTTTCTACAGCTGGCCATGCTTTCCACCTGGCTACCCCTACACCGGTCAACAGTTCTGCACTCCCCACAGAAGCTCGCCTAAGCCTCCTCGATTTCTCCAAACTGTTACTGACCTATGTCTATCCTACCCTGCCTTTCTAAGGTCTTCGAAAGCCAAGCTAACAAACAGATTACCGACCGTTTCGAATCTCACCGTACCTTCTCCGCTATGCAATCTGGTTTCAGAGCTGGTCATGGGTGCACCTCAGCCACGCTCAAGATCCTAAATGATATCATAACCGCCATCGATAAGAGACATTACTGTGCAGCCGTATTCATCGACCTAGCCAAGGCTTTCGAATCTGTCAATCACCACATTCTTATTGGCAGACTCAACAGCCTTGATTTCTCAAATGATTGCCTCGCCTTGTTTACCAACTACTTCTCTGATAGAGTTCAGTGTGTCAAATCGGAGGGCCTGTTGTCCGGACCTCTGACAGTCTCTATGGGGGTGCCACAGGGTTCAATTCTCGGGCCGACTCTCTTCTCTGTATACATCAATGACGTCGCTCTTGCTGCTGGTGATCCTCTGATCCACCTCTACGCAGATGACACCATTCTGTATACTTCTGGCCCTTCGTTGGACACTGTGTTAACTAACCTCCAGAAGAGCTTCAATGCCATACAACTCTCCTTCCGTTGCCTCCAACTGCTCTTAAATGCAAGTAAAACTAAATGCATGTTCTTCAACCGATCACTGCCCACACCTGCCCGCCCGTCCAGCATCACTACTCTGGACTAGAGGTTGACCGATTAATCGGAATGGCCGATTAATTAGGGCCAATTTCAAGTTTTCATAACAATCTGAAATCTGTATTTTTTGGTGCCGATTAAAAAATATATATAATAATAATACATTTATTTTTTTATACCTTTATTTAATTAGTCAAGTCAGTTAAGAACACATTCTAATTTTCAATGACGGTGTAACGGTTTTCTAGGTGTGGTGAAGGAGAGTCGGACCAAAACGCAGCGTGTAGATTGCGATCCATGTTTAATGAACAAAAACGTAACACGAATCTAAAAGACAAACACTACAAAACAAAGAACGTAACGAAAACCGAAACAGCCTATACTAGTGATAACTAACACAGACAGGAACAAGAACACTAAGGACAATCACCCAAGACAAACTCAAAGAATATGGCTGCCTAAATATGGTTCCCAATCAGAGACAACGATAAACACCTGCCTCTGATTGAGAACCACTCCAGACAGCCAAAGACTTTGCTAGATCACCCCACTAGCTACAATCCCAATATATACACACCAAAACCCCAAGACAAAACACACCACAATACAAAAACCCCATGCCACACCCTGGCCTGACCCAATACATAAAGATAAACACAAAATACTTCGACCAGGGCGTGACAGACGGCCTAGGAACGGTGGGTTAACTGCCTTGTTCAGGGGCAGAACGACAGATTTTTACCTTGTTAGCTCTGGAATTCAATCTTGCAACCTTACGGTTAACTAGTCCAACGCTCTAGCCACCTGCCTCTCATTGCACTCTACGAGGAGCCTGCCTGTTACGCGAATGCAGTAGAAGCCAAGGTAAGTTGCTTACTAGCATTAAACGTATCTTATAAAAAACAATCAATCAATCATAATCACTAGTTATAACTACACATGGTTGATGATATTACTAGTTTATCTAGCGTGTCCTGCGTTGCATATAATCGATGCAACGCTGGGGGATGATTTAACAAAAGCGCATTTGCGAAAAAAGCACAATCGTTGCATGACTGTACCTAACCATAAACACCAATGCCTTTCTTAAAATCAATACACAGAAGTATATATTTTTAAACCTGCATATAGCTAAAAGAAATCCAGGTTAGCAGGCAATATTAACCAGGTGAAATTGTGTCACTTCTTGCGTTCATTGCACGCAGAGTCAGGGTATATGCAACAGTTTGGGCAGTCTGGCTCATTGCGAACTAATTTGCCAGAATTCTACGTAATTATGACATAACATTGAAGGTTGTACAATGTAACAAGAATATTTAAACTTAGGTATGCCACCCGTTAGATAAAATACCGAACGGTTCCGTATTTCACTGAAATAATAAACGTTTTGTTTTCAAAATGATAGTTTACGGATTCGACCATATTAATGACCAAAGGCTCGTATTCCTATGTGTTATGTTATAATTAAGTCTATGATTTGATAGAGCAGTCTGACTGAGCGATGGTAGGCAGCAGCAGGCTCGTAAGCATTCATTCAAACAGCACTTTTGTGCGTTTTGCCAGCAGCTCTTCGCAAGCACAGGGTCCTTTTTTGGGTCCTCCAATAATTGGTATCGGCGTTGAAAAATCATAATCGGTCGACCTCTAATCTGAACGGTTCTGACTTAGAATATGTGTATAGCGACAAATATCTAGGTGTCTGGTTAGACCGCAAACTCTCCTTCCAGACTCACATTAAGCATCTCCAATCCAAAATTAAATCTAGAATTGGCTTCCTATTTCGCAACAAAGCATCCTTCACTCATGCTGCCAAACATACCCTCGTAAAACTGACTATCCTACCGATCCTCGACTTCGGTGAGTCATTTATAAAATAGCCTCCAACACTCAACACAACAAATTGGATGCAGTCTATCTGTCACAATCGTCCTCCTCTTCATCTGAAGAGGAGAGGCGAGATGGATCGGAAGACCAAAATGCAGCGTGGTATGTGTTCATCATTAATTTTAATAAATTAAACACTGAACACTGAAACCCTATACAAAAACAATAAACGAAATAACAACCGTGAAGCTAATGCGAGCTGCGCTGAAACAAGCCATCAACATAGACAATCACCCACCAACAAACAGTGCAACCCAGGCTACCTAAGTATGATTCTCAATCAGAGACAACTAATGACACCTGCCTCTGATTGAGAACCATACTAGGCCGAAACATAGAAATCCCCAAATCATAGAAAAACAAACATAGACTGCCCACCCCAACTCACGCCCTGACCATACTAAATAATGACAAAACAAAGGAAATAACGGTCAGAACGTGACACTATCACAAGGCCATCCGTTTTGTCACCAAAGCCCCATAATACTACCCACCACTGCGACCTGTACGCTCTCGTTGGCTGGCCCTTGCTTCACTCTCGTCCCCAAACCCACTGGCTCCAGGTCATTCACAAGTCTCTGCTAGGTAAAGCCCCGCCTTATCTCAGCTCACTGGTCACCATAGCAGCACCCACTCGTAGCATGCGCTCCAGCAGGTATATCTCACTGGTCATCCCAAAAGACAGTTCATCTTTTAGCCTCCTTTTCCTTCCAGTTCTCTGCTGATAATGACTGGAACGAACTGCAAAAATCACTGAAGCTGGACACTTATAACTCCCTCACTAGCTTTAAGCACCAGCTGTTAGAGCAGATCACAGATCACTGCACCTGTACATAGCCAATCTGTAAACAGCCCATCCAACTACCTCATCCCCATACTGTGTTGATTTATTTATCTTGCTCCTTTGCACCCCAGTATCTCTACTTGCACATTCATCTTCTGCACGTCCTACCATTCCAATGTTTAATTGCTATATTGTAATTATGTCACGGCTTTCTTCTGTTGAAGGAGAGGCGGACCAAAACGCAGGGTGGTTATTTTGATACATCTTTAATAAAGATGACAATAGAACAATATACAAAAACAAGAAACGTGAAAAAACGAAAACAGCCCTATCTGGTGTAACAAACACAAAGATGGGAACAATCACCCACAAAACCCAACACCAAACAGGCTACCTAAATATGGTTCCCAATCAGAGACAATGACTAACACCTGCCTCTGATTGAGAACCATAACAGGCCCAAACACAGAAACAGACAAACAAGACATCCAACATAGAATGCCCACTCAGATCACCCTGACCAAACCAAACATAGAAACATACAAAGCAAACTATGGTCAGGGTGTGACAAATTACTTCACTACCATGGCCTATTTATTGTCTTAACTCCCTTATCCTACCTCATTTGCACACACTGTATATAGACTTTTTGTTTTATTTTTTTTCTACTGTATTATTGACTGTATGTTTGCTTATTCCATGTGTAACTCTGTGTTGTTGTATGTGTCGAACTGCTATGCTTTATCTTGGCCAGGTCGCAGTTGCAAATCAGAACTTGTTCTCAACTAGCCTACCTGGTTAAATAAAGGTTAAATAAAAAAATACACTGACCATATATTATTCAGCTATGTTCTACAAAAGTACTTCTTTATAGTCTAGTAGCACTGAACTATTTTGTATAGTAACTCTAATTTGTCGTCATTAATATTAGAAACTAAAGGGTTCTAGTATTAAATGTGGTCCTTACCAGGTAACTTCCCCAATAAAAGAAACACTTGAGTAAATGAGGGATACAAAGTATATAGAAAGCAGGTGCTTCCACACAGGTGTGGTTCCTTAGTTAATTAAGCAATTCAGTTTCCACCACCATCAAAACACCAAATTGTGGAATTTCTCGTGGAAGATTGGTGTCGCATCCTTCCAATAGAGTTCCAGACACTTGCAGAATTCATGACAAGGTGCATCGAAGTTGTTCTGGCTCGTGGTGGCCCAAACGCCCTACTAAGACACTATGTTGGTGTACTTTATTTGAGCAATTACCTGTATAACAACGTGTCTTTACAGTAGACAACCTGTACTGCCTGCCGGCTCAGCCCTGAGGTGTGAGGCTGTGGCAAGTGCGGTGGGGAAGGAGAAAGATAGAGAGAGAGATATAGAGGGAGGGAGAGAGATATTGAGTTGAGGTCAGGCTGTGTGTAGGCACTGCTAAAGGAATAATAATCACCTCTCTCTCGACCGTTCCTATAAAGACAGAGTGCTGGAGAGAGAGAGAGAGGTAGAAAAAGAATGAGGGAGAGAAGGAATAGAGGGATGCAGAGAAAATATAAAAAAATACAGGAGAGACATGATAATAGCCAAGAAAAGAAACAATGTATTTCATGCAAATATAAAAGCCGTTGCAGTACTGTAGTATTATCCTCATTATCCTGCATTTGATTACATCTTTTTAGTCACATTCCAGCTAGTTCTTATTCCTAACCAGTAAAAGTAGTGTGATTCACCCTTCAGGGACTTTGAGGGTACACAGGGGCCTTTAGGAAGCCAAGGACACAGGCTGAGTCTGTGTCTGTGTGAGTAGCGCTTAGTGTGTGCTCGTGAGCAGAGTCTGTGAGCAGGAAGAGTGTGTTGGATTTGAGCTAGGTGCGTGGGTGTGTGTATTACAGGGTTTGTGAGACTGTGTGTGTTAGTGTCCAGTTGGTGCGGCAGCTGTGTGATGGCAGTCTGTGAACACGGTCCAGTGGCTCCTCAGTTGGTGTCGTCTCTGGCTCGTCACACTGTGTGCCAGCCCAAACCGGCCTGCCCGCTCTGCCCCGCTAAGGGACTATAGAAGAGAACACTCTCCCCAGAAAACTCCCCAAAATTGGTTCTGTGAAAGTTCCCAGATTATTCCTTAGGTTGCAGAAATTGTTCTCATGACACAAAAACTGTCAAGTCGTGGTGATGATTATAGAATGTTTGTATAAAACATTCAACTGATGTTACAAGAAGGTTCTCAGAACACATTTCATATATTCTTTAAAGGTTCCCAGAATGTTTCATTGGGTTGTGGGAACAGTCTGGTGCAAACATTGTGGGGACATCACAAAATATACACTATATATACAAAAGCATGTGGAAACCCCTTCCATTTAGTGGATTTGGCGATTTCAGCCACAGCCGTTGCTGACAGGTGTATAAAATCGAGGACACCGTGATGCAATCTCCATAAACAAACATTGGCAGTAGAATGGCCTTACTGAAGAGCTCAAGGACTTTCAACGTGGCACCGTCACAGGATGCCACCTTACCAACAAGTCAGTTCGTCAAACTACTGTCCTGCTAGAGCTGCCCCGGTGAACTCTTAGTGCTGTTTTTGTGAAGTGGAAACGTCTAGGAGCAACAACGGCTCCGCCGCGAAGTGGTAGGCCGGCCACACAAGCTCACAGAACGAGACCGCTGAGTGCAGAAGCGCGTAGCATGTAAAAATGGTCTGTCCTTGGTTGCAACACACCGAGTTCCAAACACAAAAAGTTCTCTGGATGATTCTACTATCGTACTTTTAGGGTGCAAAAAAAACATTCACCTGAAGTTACAGGAATGTTCCCAGAACATATTTAATCAATTCTTTAAGTGTTCCCGGAATGTTTCATTAGGTTATGGTGGGAACATTGTTAGGTTAAAGTTAGGTTAAACAGGACATTCTCTTAATGTTGTAAGACTGACGTCATTTTACCTTGTCTTTGAGGTCCTCAGAACATTTCAAGAACATGTTAAATTGAAGTTTTACCTAATATTGCCACAACATTCTCAGTGTGCAAATTTGTAGTTCCTTAAAGCAGATTGGAATACGTTTCTCTCCAGGTGTACAGTAATGGCAATTCACATTTGAGGACTTTATTTTAGGTGATTATAAAGAGACATGGCATTTCACTTTCATTCACAGGACATTTGAACATACGAACACAACCATATTTTTTATACTTTGTATGTTGACAGGCTGCACATGTGGGGTTTGAACTTGCAGTGTTTGGTTCCCCAGCCAGATAATTAACCCTCTGTGCCATTAGGGGATAGCTGTGGCCGTGTGTTATTTTTGTTGTTGTTGTTGTTGTTGTCAAATATGGTTAAACAGGACACAGAACAATTGTTCAAATGTTCCCATCCTCTTCATATGCTGTGTACTTGTAACACTGTATTTTATGATTCTCTTTCTTCATCACGTGTTGAAAGTCTTATGAAATGTGATCTTGAAATTGAGAAATGGTTTTTAAAAAAAAACGTTTTTGAATATACTAGAATACAAGTTATTTAAAGGAAGCTATATCCAACTAAAATCACATGATGAAGAAAGAAAATCATAAAAGTGCACAGCGTTTGAAGAGAATGGGAACATTTTAATGACTCCGAAATTGAGTTCTGTGTCCTGATTGACCATATTTAACTGAGGAAAAAAATCTACAAGGCCACGCAGAGGGTTAATTATCTGGCTGCAGTTCCAGACATTGCAGGTCCAATCCCACATATTCTGAAGCCATATTTCA